>NW_026975107.1:0-183099 GCF_030014295.1 Loxodonta africana
CTATTGAATCAATTCCGACTCCTAGTGACCCTATAGGGCAGAGCAGAACTGCCCCATAGGGTTTCTAAGACTGTAAGTCTTTACAGAAGCAGACTGCCATGTCTTTCTGCAAAGAACCAACTGTTGGATTCGAACTGTCCACCCTTTGGTTAGCAGCCGAGCTCTTAACCACGGTGCCACCAGGGCTGCGCCATAAAGACTGCAACCTAGGAAACCTTGTGAGGCAGTTCTAAGTTGTCGTACAGGGTTGATATGAGTCAGAATCTCTTGATGGCACACAACCATGATTGTACTAAGAAAAATTCCTCCAAGCAGCTGTCTACATGACCCCTGAAGCACACATGCATGCACGCTATCAAAGCAGTGCGGCCAAAGACAGGAAATTGGAATAGAGACATTATAGAGTGGACAGTGAAAAGTGATTTCTGAGGGGCATGCAGCTCAAGCGGAGGAGGTAGCATACAACTAAATGCCCTTCTCCTTCTATTGTTCAATGGTCTTGAGAAAGAATGTGTCCCAGGAATTAACTGTAGCCCAGGATAACTTGAAGACAGCAAATACAGAGGACCGGTCAGGATGCTTCTGCAGTGGTCAGGGTGAGGAGTGATGGTGGAAGTGCAGGTGGGAACAGTGGGCAGGCTTGAGGTGTACTTTGGAGCTTGAGCTGCCAAGAATTGCTGGTGGATCAGACATATGGGATGAGGGGAATGGAGAATCAAAGGTGACTTCTAGAATTCAGGCTACCATGAGCGCATGGTCACCAGACGATTCTCTACCATGTGGAAAACCATGGAGGAACAAACTTGAGAAAATGAGCAAAAGATTTTTTCTGGACATGTTAGATTTGGATGTCTGAGGTCATCCAAGTGTGGAGAACAGTTCCCAGCTGTGGATACCACTCTGAGGTAGAGTAGTTTTCTGGGTTCTAAGAATTTGGAGATCATCAGCCTATACCTGATTTGAAAGCCACTGGTGGTGCGATGATTATGCATTTAGGTGCTACCAAAAGGTCTGCAGTTTGAATCTACCAGTCGCTCCTTGGAAACCCTGTGGGGAAGCTCTACTCTGTCCTGTAGGGTCCCTATGAGTGAGAATCCACTTGATAGCGACTTTGTTTTGTTTTGTTTTAATACTAAGCTCAGAAAAGTTGTGTGTCAGGGTTGTATTTTTTCACAATACTTATTCAAGCAGTTCGAATCTACCAGCCACTCCTTGGAAGCCCTATGGGTCAATTCTACTCTGTCCTTTAGGGTCGCTATGAGATAGAATCGACTCAACAGCAATGAACTTAGTCTTAGAGGAGCTCTTTGTCTGTCAAAGCTGAGAGTTTTACTTCATACTTTTTAAAACTGCCATGTCTCATGCTACGTGGCTACCCTTACAGGAGCATTTTTGGTGCTAACTTGACTTGTTCTTGGTGAAGGGCTCTGTATTCATTTTCTAGGGCTGCCATAGTAAATTACCAAAAACTCAGTGTCTTTAAAAAAACGTATAATCCATACAGTCCAAGAAGCTGTATTATATGAAGAAGAAGGGGCATCAGGATTAGAGGAAGACTCATTAACAGCCTAGACATGCAGATGACACAACCTTGCTTACTGAAAATGAAGAAGACTTGAAGCGCTTGCTGATGAGGATCAAAAACTTCAGCCTTCAGTATGGATTACACTTCAACATAAAGAAAACAAAAATCCTCACAACTGGAACAATAAACAGAGAAAATACTGAAGTTGTCAAGGATTTCATTTTACTTGGATCCACAATCAACACCCATGGAAGCAGCCGTCAAGAAATCAAACGACATATTTTATTGGGCAAATCTGCTACAAAAGACCTCTTTAAAGTGTTAAAAATCGAAGATGTCACTTTGAGGACTAAGGTGTGCCTGAACCAAGCCATGATATTTTCAATCGCCTCATATGCAGCTAAAGCTGGACAATGAATAAGGAAGACAAAAGAATTGAAATTTGAATTATGTTGTTGGTGAAGAATAATGAATATACCATGGACTGCTAGAAGAATGAACACACCTGTCTTGGAAGAAGTACAGCCAGAATGTTCCTTAGAAAGCTGGGTGGCAAGATTTGATCTCACGTACTCTGGACATATTATCAGGAGGAATCAGTCCCTGGAAAAAGACATCGTGCTTGGTAAAGTAGAGAGTCAGTGAAAAAGACAAAGATCTTCAATGAGACAGATTGAGACGGTGGCTGCAACAGTGGGCTCAGACATAGCAATGAGAAAGGCCCAGGGCTGGGCACTGTTCCGTTCTGTTGTACATAGGGTCGCTATGAGTTGGAACTGACCCAACAGCACCTAACAACAACATCATAAACTCACTAGATCTCCTGGGGATAGAATGTCATATTCACTGTAGAATAGATAGAGTTTTTTGTTTGTTTGTTTACCATATTTACTAATACTATGATATACATTTGATAACTTCCACATTCTGTTGGATCGCTTTTCTTTGGAATGGACACAAACGTGCATCTCCTGCAGTCTGTTGGCCAGGTAGCTGGCTTCCAAATTTCTTTGCATGGTGGAGTGAGCATCTACAGTGCTGCATCTGTTTGTTGAACCAACTCAGTGGGTATTCTGTCACTTCCTGGAGCCTTGTTTTTCGCCAGTGCCTTCAGTGTAGCTTGGACTTCTTGCTTCACTACTACCAGTTCTTGATCATATGCCACCTCATGAAATGACTGAAAGTCGACCATTTCTTTTGGTACTGTGACTCTGTGTATTCTTTCCATCTTTTGTGTGTGTGTGCTTTAAGTGAAACTTTACAAATCAAGTCAGTCTCTCATACAAAAATTAGTATACAGCTTGCTATGTACTCCTAGTTCCTCTCCCACCAATGAGACAGCACACTCCTTCTCTCAACCCTGTATTCCCCGTGTCCATTCAGCCACTTTCTGTCCCCCTCTGCCTTCTCATCTCCCCTCCAAACGGGAGCTGCCCACATAGTCTCATGTGTCCACTTGAGACAAGAAGGTCACTCCTCACCACTATTTTTTCTATGCTATAATCCAGTCCAATCCCTGTCTGAAGAGTTGGCTTTGGGAATGGTTCCAGTCTTGGGCCAACAGAAGGTCTGGGGACCATGACCTCCAGGGTTCCTCTAGTCTCAGTCAGATCATTAAGTCTGATTTTTTTATGGGACTTTGAGGTCTGCATCTCACTGCTCTCGTGCTCCGTCAGGGATACTCTGTTTCGTTCCCTGTCGGGGCAGTCTTCGGTTGTAGACGGGCACCATCTAGTTCTTCTGATCTCAGGCTGATGTAGTCTTGGATTTACGTGGCCATTTCTGTTTTTTGGACTCATAATTACCTTGTATCTTTGGTGTTCTTCATTCTCCTTTGCTCCAGGTGGGTTGAGACCAATTGATGCATCTTAGACGGCCGCTTGATAGTGTTTTTAAGACTGCAGATGCCACTCACCAAAGTGGGATGCAGAATGTTTTCTCAATAGATTTTATTATGCCAATTGACCTAGATGTCCCCTGAAAACATGGTCCCCCAACTGCTGCCCCTGCTACTCTGGCCTTTGGAGCATTTGGTTTATTCAGGAAACTGCTTTTGATTTAGTCCATTTATGCTGACCTCTCCTTTATTGTATGTTGTCTTTCTCTTCACCTAAAATAGTTCTTGTCTACTATCTAAATTTGTGAACATCCTTCTCCCTCCCTTTCTCCCCACCCTCATAACCATCAAAGAATATTTTCTTCTCTGTTTAAACTATTTCTTGAGTTCTTATAATAGTGGTCTCATACAATATTTGTCCTTTTGCAACTGACTAATTTCACTCAACATAATGCCCTCCAGATTCCTCCAAACTATGAAATATTTCACGGAGGGGGGGAGAGGGAGGGAGGGAGAGGATTTTTTACTGATTAATTAGTAGGTAAGAACTGCTTTAGGTGAGGGAATGACAACACTCAATACATGGAAGGTCAGCTCAATTGGACTGGACCAAAAGTAAAGAAGTTTCCGGGATAAAAAGAATGCTTCAAAGGTCAGCGGAGCAAGGACGGGGGTTTGGGGACCATGGTTTAAGGGGACTTCTAAGTCAATTGGCAAAATAATTCTATTATGAAAACATTCTGCATCCCACTTTGAAATGTGGCGTCTGGGGTCTTAAATGCTATCAAGCGGCCATCTAAGATGCATCAATGGGTCTCAACCCACCAAAGGAGAATGAAGAACACCAAGGTCACATGACAACTAAGAGCCCAAGAGACAGAAAGGGCCACATGAACTGGAGACCTACATCATCCTGAGACCAGAAGAACTAGTTGGTGCCCGGCCACAATCGATGACTTCCCTGACAGGGAGCACAACAGAGAACCCCTGAGGGAGCAGGAGATCAGTGGGATGCAGACCCCAAATTCTCATAAAAAGACCATACTTAATGGTCTGACTGAGACTAGAGGAATCCTGGCGGCCATGGTCCCCAAACCTTCTGTTGGCACAGGACAGGAACCATCCCCGAAGACAACTCATCAGACATAAAAGGAACTGGACAGTGGGGGGGAGAGAGATGCTGATGAAGAGTGAGCTAATTATATCAGGTGGACACTTGAGATTGTGTTGGCATCTCCTGTCTGGAGGGGAGATGGAAGGACAGAGAGAGTGGGAAGCTGGCAAAACTGTCACGAAAGGAGAGACTGGAAGGACTGACTCATTAGGGGGAGAGCAAGTGGGAGTACAGAGTAAGATGTATGTAAACTTATATGTGACAGACTGACTTGATTTGTAAACGTTCACTTGAAGCTCAATAAAAGTTAATAAAATATATATATATATATATAAATGGTCACCTAATGGTATTAAAAATATGATATTCAAGTCAGCTATTATAGGGACATGTTTGGTTTAGGGTCTGTCAAAACCAATATGCCTATTGTTCATAGGAGACATCTGTGATATCTCACTGGTTTCTAGTCATGCTTGTAGAGCAAGTCAAAGTTTCACCCAAGCTTCTGTCAGTATTAATTATATAAAATACATATGGGTTGGGACGGGTGTATATCATCACCATTATCATCATCAGCAGCACTTTTTTTGCATTATCACTAAATCAGTTAAAATTTGTGTTAACTGGGTTAAAAAAAAAAAACCTGAATTCAAACTTGTGTAATAATTACAGGTGCATGAACCCCTTCTAGAATAAATAAACAATTGACCTAATTAGACAACATCTGGTTTAAATCATGCTCCAGAAATAATCACGACAAATGGGATTACTGTTATTGGTGAAATGGTTAGGTTATATCCTTAGAACTGGGCTTGAACTCTATCCTAGTTGATTGACAATCCACAAGTTTCATTGACTTAAAATGTGGGGATATTTCTCATTTATAATACCTCTTGGGTGTGAGTCAAGTGCAAATCTGCTCTGTATTATCATATTTTCTAATTTCATTTCTGGTTAGCAACTCTTATGTTAGCCACTATCATGGCAAATGCATAGGAATATGGATGGAACCAGGTAAATGGCACTTAATTCTTCTGTTTGAATGTGGAATCTTTCACTTCACTCATATTCCATTTGCCCACCAAGTCATATGGCAAATCCTGACGTGAAAGAGATGAGAAATACCCCGCTACTCAGGATGCACCAAGGATAACCCTCTCCCTTGTTTCTAGGTATAGTGAATTAATCATATATTTCATATACCATTAGGTCTGTATTTGGCTTCCATATCATGTTCCTATATTAGTCATGGAATCGACTCGAAGGCACTGGGTTGGGATATTAGTCAGAATTTTACTACAATAATGATGCATAAAAGACAACCACAAAATCTTAGTGACACGTAATAAAAAGTATTTCATGCAACTCTACAGATCAGCTAGGTTTTGAGTTGAGGTTGTTTCCATGCATCTCTTAATTTCCTTGGACAAGTTGAAGGGGCGGCAGACACTTGAGGCATGTTCATCTCATGGTAGAACTTCAAGCTTTCAGAGGAGAAGTCTCTTACAGACTAGGCTGGGAAACACCACACTCACACTCATATCCACATTCCATTAACCAAGTACCATGGCCAAGACTAGTGTCAGTGGGTCAGGAAATATACTCCTCCCATGGAGACAGTGTAGGTCTATGCGTGTGGGGGCAAGCAGGGGAATAATGTCAATATTTGGTGACTAATAATCTAATCTACACAAGTTGCATTCACTCATCCAAGAAATACTTTCTGGACACAAATATTTTTTTCAGATACCAAGCAGGATGTCGAAGTATATGCATTCTAGTTGTTGTTAGCTGCCATCAAGTTGGTTTCGAGTTACGGTGACTTTATGCATAATAAAATGAAAGATTGCCATGTCCTGTAACATCTTCATGATCTTTGGTATTTTGAGTCCATTGTTGCAGCTATTGGGTTATTCCGTCTCACTGAGGGTTTCCCCCATTTTGGTTGGCTCTCTACTTTACCAAACATGGTACCTTTTTCTAGCAATTGGTTTTTCCTGAGGACATGTTCAAAGTAAGCAATTTGAAGTCTCACCAGCTGTCATGGATTGAATTGTGTCCCCCCCCCCCCAAAATATCTGTCAACTTGCCTAGGTCATGATTCCCTTGTGTGATTCTATGATTGCCTATCATTTTACGATCTGATGTGGTTTCCCTAAGTGTTGTACACCCTATCACTATGATGTAATAAGATGGATGAGCAGAAGTTATGTTGATGAAATCTATAAGATCAGGTAGTGTCTTAAGTGAATCTCTTTTGAGATACAAAAGAGCAAAGTGAGAAGAGAGACATGGGAGCCTCATACCACCAAGAAAGGAGTGCTGGAGCAGAGCATGTCCTTTGGGTCTGAGATTCCTGCACTGAGATGCTCCCAGACCAAGGGAAGATTGATGACAAGGGCATTCCTCCAGAGCAGACAGAGAGAGAAAGCCTTCCACTGGAGCTGACGACTGAATTTGGACTTGTAGCCTACTAGACAGTGAGAGAATAAATTTTTCTTTGTTAAAGCCATCCTCCTGTGGTATTTCTGATATAGCAGCATTAGATGACTAAGACAGCATCCTAATTTCTAAGGTACATTTTGGTTGTATTTCTTCTAAGACTGAATGAGTAAACATTCATTCTATTGGGAGTCTATGGTATATTCAACATTCTTCATCAACGCTGGAGTTTGCATGCATCAATTCTTTTTCTAGTAGTAGACAGAAATAGATACACATAATTACATATATATAGTTAGATGGTGCCTTGCTCTCTGAAGAAAAATTTAAAAAGTAGGGTAAAAGGACAAGATAGTAACTGGTTCAGGGATGAAGTCTCTCTATCATTTCTAGAAGCAGACTGCTCAAAGCAAATGAACTGGCTAAAGCCCTAAAATAGAAGAAACCTCAGCAAAATATAGCTGTAATACAATGAAAGAGCCCAGTGATGTAATAGGAATTGAGGAGCATACAATAATGGAGGCCAGGTGGAGTTGGGCCTTGAGTTTAATTTTAAAAGCTTTCCATTCAACTCAGGTTTTTGTAAAATTGAATAGAACCTTAATAAAATCTAACATACTTTAAATGGATTATTCCATGTGCTTTATGGTACAAAGATGGGCACAGTAAGACCATTTAGATAGATATTACAAAAGTACAGGTGAGTAAGTATGATGACTTGAACCATCAAGTATGGAAAATAGCAAAAGTAGCAAAATCCTGAAGACAATGAGCAAATGCTGAATAATGCATTCTTTGAGAGAACAGTGGAGTCAGGGATGCTACTAAAGCTTTGGTTGAATAAAGGCATCATTTATTGATAGGATGAAGATTGAGCAGGAAAATATCTTGGAGAGCCTAATCAACCTTTAAACTTCAAATAAGTCAATTTTGAATACTTAATATATAACCTCATGGAGAGATTAACTTGGAAGTTGATATTCAACCATGGATTTCAGGGAAGAGATTCTATTTGGAGATATAAATTTGGTAGTTGTAAGCATAGAGATAGAAATTAAACAATGACATAAACTAGATTTAGTCAAATGAGAAGTCTGTTTATTTAAGTAAGGACACAGCACTGTTCATTTCTTACAAAATGTCAGGTATCTGGTAGGGGCTGTTACTTATTTTTTAGTACTACTCTAGCTACTATTGGGCCTTTACATACCTACATAAGTTTTAGAATTAGTTTGTCATTTTCTTTACAAATTTTGTTGTGATTTTTATTAGATTTGCATAGAATATATAAACAGTATTGGTGGAATTTAGTCTTCTTAACCATTAACTTTCTATATCTCAAGAATTATTGAGATCTACCTTCATGTCAATATTATAATTTTATCCATGAAATCCTTGAGTGGATATGTGTGTTCACGAGTGTAGGAGTGTGTGCATGCATGTGTGTGTTCATATACACGCGTGTAAGTCTGTTCACAGATATACATTAACAAAATATAATCAATAAAATACCAAAAAAATACTGAATAGAAAATACCTAAACTAGAAAGCTACTGAACCATTAAAATCCAAAGCAAATCACTGTCATATAATTTTTATGTTACTTTTATCAAAATATCAAGAAACTTGCAATTCTTATACTTTGTAATATATTTCAGACACAGGGCATAGCGAGGGTAAGGAGTTTCCAGGGGCAATCTCTAAGTTCAGCCTTTCCCTATCTCAAATTTCAAGACGAATAGATGTTGATGAGTCAGCAGAAATATCTCCCCCTCTTGTCTGGCTTTCATATTTGTGGCGCCTAAAAGCATTCTGTACCTTGTCTGCTGCACCCTTGGACTTGGACCCTGGTGCATGTGCCCTCCTCTGCCCCCCTTTTGCTATGCTTCTGTTTAGACAATGGAGAATATAAAATAGAACAAAACCATGTGATTAATAATAATCATACAAATTCTAGTTGCATGACCAAGAACAAGTTACTTAACCTCTCTGAGCCTCAACTTTGTCATCTGTACAATGGCAGTAATAACAGTAACAGATTCAATAGAAGTAATAGGTCTTGACGTTGTGAGGATTAACTAGTTGCCATCCAACTGATTTCATCTCATGGCAAACCCATACTCTGTAAGGCTTTCAATTGCTGTGACCTTTTGGAGGTAGATCACTAGGTCTTTCTTCTGAGGTGCCTCTGGGCAGATTGAAACCACAAATATTTTGGTTAACAGCAAAGAGCTTAATAATTCATGCAACTAGGGACTCCCTGTGAAAGTTAAGTGACTTATTATAAACAAAATGTGTAGAACACTGCTTGGTATATTGTAGTTGCTACTTAATTGTTATCAATATATCATGAATATTTATGGCATTATCACTGAAACATTTGATAACAAAGAGAACAAAAATATAAAGTTGGACAAGTCTCACTTATGCATATTATTTAATATCATAAATAAAATCCCAGAAAATGTGTGCTATCAGTAGATAAAAAGATACTGTATTTTAAACATATATTTGTAATTACAAAATTCCTAAGATGGTCCTACAATAGGACCAGTACAATCATCCATTCATTAAAAAATATTAAGTAAGTGCATATTGTTTGTCAACTGCTGTTTCAGGTCCCATAGAAATGGAAGTAAACCATCAGACAAATTCTCTGCCCATCAGAAACTTACATTCCAATGTAGAAATACACAAAAAATGCATATACAAATAGAGATACAGTAAAATTCAAAGTAATGCTAATGCTTACAAAATGAGCAAGGCATTGAAGTAGAATGTTAATTTATAGGTTAAATTAGTTGGTCAGCAAAGTCCTTTCTTAAGAGTGATATCTGAGCAGAGATCTGAATGAAAGGGGAGAGACAACCAACAGGAAAATATGCAAAAAAAAAAAAAAAAAAAAATACTAGGAGAGAGAACCAACCCCAGTCCAAAGGCCTGGAGGCAATGAAACAAAACAAGGAGGATACACAGCAGAAATCAAGGGAAAGAGGGGTGCTCTGTAGTGAGGTGAGAGATATGTCCAAAAGATTATCATGGCAGCCTAAAGGACTTGGATTTATTTAAAATCTTTGAAAAGATTTGATCAGAGAAACATGTCCCCTGAGTAATGTTTTAAGAACTTCCCCCTGGTTGTTGTCTGATTAGACTCTAGACGGAAAAATTGAAGGTTGGGAGAGCAGTTAGGAGGCCCTTGCAGTGTCTGAGCAAGCTGTAATGGCAGCCAGGCCCAGGGTGTTGGCAAGGGAGTAATTTAGAAGTGGGCAGATATGGAATCTATTCTGAAGATACAACCAACAGAAAGTGTTGTATATAAGATGTTAGAGAAAGAGAGAAGTCAATGAATACTCCAAATTAGAGAAAAACCCTGACATCACATCAGTGGAGGAGAAACATTTTTGGTAAAAAATAATACAAATTCCCATAGAACACTAAATACAAACGTACTAATTTTTTTTAATAGTCTAGAAGAGGCAGAAAAAAATCTGTAATATGATAAAATGCATACATATTTTAAATGGAAAATAAAACACTGTTAATGTTTTCCATCAATGTTACAATCAAACATTAAGGATCCAATACTCAACATTTTTCTTGGAAATCGTAGATCTGGATATCAACACTGGAACCAAAAATATCTTACCTTTGAAAAGCTAGCAAAAACGAATGGTATTTACGTATGATATAATCAACCTGAAACACTATTAGACTCAACTGAAAAATCATATAAACTAAAAAGAATGCTCAGAAAGTATAATTGGCACCCCATTAATATAGATACAGTATAACCCTGAAGAGTTATAAATTTTATTTTCTTATAAAATCAAAAATGCAACAAAATTTATACATTTCCTAAATATAAATTATCAATTTATATTTAGGAAATGTATTTTGTGATATTTATATAAAACATTTTTGCCTTGAACGCCACTTAAACCAAATGAAACCCATTGTTATTGAGTTGATTCCAACTTACAGCAACCCTATAAGAGAGATGTAACTGCTCAGTAGGACATTCTTGCTGTACTTCTTCCAAGACAGATTTTTTTCTCCTTTTGGCAGTCAACGGTACATTAAATATTCTTCACTAAAACCATTATTCAAAGGCACCAACTCTTCTTTGGTTTTCCTTACTCCTTGTCCAGCTTTCACACACATATAAGGCAGTTGAGAACACCATGGCTTGGATCAGGCACTCCGTGGTCCTTAAAGTGACATCTTTGCTTTTTAACACTTTAAGGAAGTCTTTTGCAGCAGATTTGCCTAAAGTAACACGTCATTTGATTTCTTGAATGCTGCTTTGATTGTCTCTCCAAGTAAAATGAAATCTTTGACAAGTTCAATATTTTCTCCTTTTATCATGACGTTTCTTACTGGTCTGCTTGTGAGGGTTTCTGTTTTCTTTATGTTGAGGTGTAGTCTATAATGAAGGCTGTGGTTTTTGATCTTTATCACTAAGTGCTTCAAGTCCTCTTCACTTTCAGTAAGCATGGTCTTGTCATCTGCATATCACAGGTTGTTAATGAGTCTTCCTCTAATCCTGATGCCAAATTCTTCTATACAGTCTGGCTTCTCAGGTTACTTGGTCAGCGTACAGATTGAATAAGTATGGTGAAAACAGAGAAAACAAAAATCATCAAAACTGAACCAATAAGTAACATCATGATAAACAGAGAAAAGACTGAAGTTGTAGAGGATTTCATTTTGCTTGGATCCACAATCAACACCCAGGAAAGCAGCTGTCAAAAAAATCAAATGTCTTATTGTATTGGGCAGATTGGCTACAAAAGAGTTCTTTAAAGTGTTCAAAAGCAAAGATGACACTCTGAGGTCTAAGGTGGGCCTGACCCAAGCCATGGTATTTTCCATCGCCTTATATGCATTTTTTTTTTTTTTACATGCATGCAAAAGCTGGGACAATAAATAAGGAAGGCCGAAGAAGTACTGACACCTTCGAATTATGGTGTTGGCAAAAAATATTGAATGTACCATGGGCTACCAGAAGTAGAAACAAATCTGTTTTGGAAGAAGTATGACCACAGTGCTCCTTAGAAGCGAGGATGATGAGGCTCTGTCTCACGTACTTTGGACATGTTATCAGGAGGAACCAGCCCCTGGAGAAAGACATCATGCTTGTTAAAGTAGAAGCTCAGCAAAAAAGAGGAAGTTCCTCAATGAGAAGGATTAACACAGTGACTGCAACAGTGGTCTCCAACATGGTGACAACTGTGAGGATGGTGCAGGACTGGGCAGTGTTTCCATCTGTGGTCCATAAGGTCAGTATGAGCTGGAACTGATTAGACCCACCTAACAACAACAACACAACAGCAACAATGTACGGCGAGCAATTTCACATGGGTTTCACCACGTCTTTGATGTGGTGGTTGACAGGTGAAATGGTGCACTGTAGATTAGTGGGAAGGCACAACTGGACCCATGCATAACCTTGCTTATTGGGTCACAGGCTGTGACAGTAATAATTCCTGCTTAGGAGAATTTGAAAGCTGTTCATTGTGGACGTGTGAGGGACTCCGAAATACTTGCAGAAATTTCCAAGTGGGTGGGGTGCTCTAGTGTGAGCATCGGGAGGAATGGACCCGATGTGTGCTTTACATCCTCTGCAGATTACGACACAATCAAACATTCCCTTTTCACTGTCTTGCAAATTGTAAGAGAACAGGGGGAATTTTTAGGCAGGATGCTTTCAAAACACATGGCAAGAAAATTTATTGAAACAAATTCAAAATAAAATTTTCCTATATTTTTCTTCCTTCCCTATCTTATTTCAAGGAGGTAGTTGGACTCACAGGGTTGAACCTCTGAAACTTTGAGACCCTGAAGAGCCTGTTGTAAAAGCCTCAGCTCACTGGAGTAATCACACTGCGTGAACTGAAACCCATGGGAGGAGTGAGAGTCGGATAGCAGAGTCCTAGAAATAGGAAAGGGGTTGGCCCTGCTTCTTGACAGTGCCCTGGGGTAGACGGCAGCACCTCAAAGGATAATGCAGGCACATAGGTACACAAACCCCATCATGGTGTTCGCAGCCCTGCCAAGGTTCTCCTGCTCCAGCTAGGAATGGAAGGAGCAGAGCCAATACTTCTAGAGAAATCACCCACGTAGGCTGGGGCAATGGGTGTTTTGAAGCCTGTCTCCAAACCTTGGTCCTTCATTAGACCCCAGGAATTATTGCATATCTGGATGAGGAGGAAACCTAAAAATAAGTAAGGTGAAAATCCACCACCCCGTCCCCCTCCCCGCCCCCCAATTTGGTAAGCAGGCTGCTCTGAGCTGGAATTCAGTTTATTTAAAGAAATATCATGCTTTTTTTCACACAGGATTTTATGCAGATTCACACTTATGATTCATATTATTCATTTATCCATTAAGTCAACAAAGATTTACTGTATACTGACTACATGTCAGACCCTATGCCATGTACTCTTGATGATAAGATAACTCAGAGAAGGTCCCTCATTGCCTGATCAGAGAAAGAGCCAAGTTAACCGTTGTATCAGTTGTGTATTGCTGTGTAACAAATGACCCCAAAATGTAGCACTTAAAAGAACAACCACTTACTAAGCTCAGAGTTATTCTGGTTGTCAATTTGGGGATTTTCCTATCTGGGCCAAGCACAGTGACTCGCAGCAGGCCTTCCTCATGTGTCTAAAATTCGCTTCCAGGTCAGCTAGGAGCCATTTCATCTAAAATCAACTCAGTGAAACTGCTGGATCCTCTCTCCAATGGTCTCCCATCATCCAGCAGGCTGGCCTGGGTCCGTTCCCATGGGTTCTCAGGCTTTAAGAGCAACAAAAGGGCAAGTCTGAATGCAAAGTCCTTTCAACTCTCACCTTGTATCCGGTTCACTACTATCCTAATGGCCAAAGCAACCGTAAGGTCAGCCTCAACTGAGGGTGCAGAAAGACTCCTGCTGCTGAGGAAAGGCGCTCCAGAGTCTCACAGAAGGCATGGACACAGAGAGAGGGAGAATGTGTCGACCTTCCTAAAATCATCTGTGGCAAGTAAATGTAATTGTGTTTTATGTGGTGGTAAAGGGTATCTTAAATACAAAGGTGTACAGAGCAAGAAGTGGACAAATTTACCAGGAAAAGGGTCAGGGAAGATCTCAACTAGGAAGTGATGCCTGAACCAAGTTGGGAATATGGTTGGATAGTTAAGGGATGACAAAGGCCCAGAATCCAGGAAACCCCAAGAATTCTCTAGAGGCTTCAGTACAAGGTCAGGGATGGCTTGATGAGAACATTCTGAGGAGACAGAGTGAAGCCACTGGTGCATTTGTCAACAGGCACAGATCGTCTTTTGTTCTGTTTTCCAACCAGTCCTCCCTCCTATACAGTTGGGAGTCACACAAAACGAGCCCCTAGCATCTTCGTGTTGTAATTTCTATTTTCTACCGAGAAGTCAGCACCTCTCTCGTCACCTCCCCAACTTTCCTAATTTCTTCCATAATAGATCTCCCCATTTCCAGGATCTTTTTCTAAATGGCATCCAAAACAAAAATAGAGTCTGGAAGAAGCAGAGGTCATGGGCTTTCCCAAGTCAACTCCTAAACCTCCTATTCTGGCTGCATAAAAGTCCTGAGTCTTAGGGCTTTTTGGTGAGGCCATAAGCCTAACCTGTTCCAACAGGGTCAGTTCTCTTCACCACATACTTCACCAGGGAGAGTAGGCCGGGAGATGGGAAGGGGGACAACATCTCCTAGTCAGAGTGAAGAGCCTGTGTGAAGCCTCAGAGGCTAAGGAGACCTGAAAAGGGTGCAGAGTGGATGTTGTATGACCAGGGCTGGAGAGACGATTCAAACTGAGTTAAATGAGAGGATTTGGTGGAAGCAACTGCCCTTCACACTATTTTCATTCCCTGTATGCTCTCTCTCCCTCCCAAGGGATGGTAACCTCTTTGAGTGCAGAGAGAAGTTTTAATTTATTTTTAATATATAATCTCCCTCCTCCCAGCCCCCAAGCCCCTACTTCAACAGTTGCCATATTTTCCTTGCTGCCCAGCTTTGCTTCAAACTGGACCCATAGAACCGAGCAGTGTCAACAATGATGTCACACAAGGGCTATGGAAGTCTTGGTGCTCGCTCAGATGTCAACTGCTCTTTGGAGAGGGTGCCGATCTGAGGTCTCCTGCAGGAGAGTGTCTTTAGATAGCAAATCCAGGAAATTCAGGACTACATCAGAGTCTCCAAGTCATGAAAGATTCAGATATCATCAGTAACTGGGAGGAGGGATAGAGATCCTTCAGAGTACCATTATTTTTGGATGTCTTCACCCAGACAGGATGAATCAGTGATAAACAAAGAAGAGGTCTTTCTCTAAGACTCTAAATAAGGGTGAGAGGAAAAATCTCCCAGATGGGTGAGAGCTAGAGAACTAGGGGATCTGATTTCCACAGAAATCAGAGCTATGACAGGAGAAGATGAAGGATTTGAGGTGAACAGATAGGGTCATAAGGAGGATTGACCTAAGAAAGCATTTCCTGTCATTTAGTAGATAATTCACCAAAGTTTGTAATGTCAATGGGAAATGCAGGAATAAATCAATGATCAAACTTAGGATTCTGAGAAATTTCTGGAATAAGTGCAGAAATAATACTCAATTGTTCTGGCCTTTAAACCTGATGGAAAGGAAGGAAGCCAGTGTACAACTGGGACAGAGAATGTAGGACTGAGGAAAGGGTGGTGAGGGAAAAGTGTATTGCATTATTATATTTTCTAATGAGATGGAATGAACATACTATGTGAAGAACTAAGAAAATTTTCAGGAGGTTCTAGGAGTGGGTGGTGTGAAGAAGCACAGGGCCCACATCATTGTGAACCATGCAGCCCCAGCCTGTTAGGGCAGAAGAAGGTCTTTCAGACTCCTTCCCTAGACCCAGGAACGCGCCTTTTCCTCCTATGTCTCCTCCCCACCTCTCCCCAAGGACCTAAATCCCTCACAGCAAAGATAGCTACAGGATAGAATTTTTTACATTCCTACTTGACTTAACCTGAGCTTCATCTAGGATTACTAATTTCCCACTGTATCACAGGCCAGTTTTGTTGCTCTCCCCACTACCATTATCTCTGCTGCCCCCTAGCCTATGCTGCCCTCCCCTGGCCGTGCTTCCTGCTCCTTCCTGGTTTTCTGACACCCTCTTGACAAGTCCCCCATCCCATCTTCTGTCTGTCCCTGGAGCTTTCACTCCCCTCCCAAACTGCTTCCATTCATTTCTTCATTAACTCACCAATCCTTCCTTCATATTCAGAAATGTGCACAGACCGTTAGGCTGACATTACAGCACACCCAGACACACTCAGGTGAGGTTCTTGTATGTTGCCCACCTGAGGTTTGTGGCATCAAAACTCTCAGAAATGGACATCTGTTTCTGCATCACCCTGAAGGAGTGCTTCTCATAGCAGCATGGTAAGGGCCTTCTGTTCAGAAAAGGGCAATTTTAACCTTCTACCCTGGGTTGGTTAAGGATACAAGGAGAAGCTTTATATGCATATAAAATACAAATTTTTCTAAGTATGCTTCCTCCTATAAATACCCTTCCCTTAAAAGAAGGCTGAAAAAAGTTTAAAAAGTGATGACAATTTCTCCTGTTTCACTGTTTACACTCTAAATCTGTTATGAAAATCACTTTCATAGAAAATGTCTCTCAGAGAAGTCATGTGTGATTATGAAAGATCAGGCAAATGAGGTCATTTTCAAGTTCCAAAGGAACAATTTCATTTGGCATTCAACAAATGCCAAAAAAATTAATGTGGAGACCCTCTCTTTGCAATAGAAATTATCAGTGTATTATAGTCCTTTGAAAGACTATAGACTTCTGTTATGAAGTGCTAATATCACAAAAGATTTCCCAGAGGAGACTTGGTCTCCCACAGTGATGTTCCCCAAAGATGGAAGGTCCCCAGGGAAAAAGGAAGAAACCACAGGTCCTGCAGAGGTGGAGGACAGTGATGATGGAGAGGCTCCCAGGGACACCTGAAACCAGGGTCTTGGATCAGAGTTGAGGACCCAGTGCCCAGAGGGTTCATGTAAGTTAACTCTTTATTATCAGAAGTCTCAACCCAAGAGGAAAGTGCCACTCAAGCTAGAATATCGGAAGCAAAAAACGTAAGCTTCAGGTCCAGGAAGACTCCTTAAGAATCAGAGAGGTCTTCTTTCTCAGCTTCCTCTGAACAGATATCTCACTCATCAAGCTACTCCAGAGAAGCCATGAGTCAAGTATGTGTACTTCACCCAAGTGTGTACAGTTAAGGGGGTAGCCGTGGTCCGGCAGACCAAAACATCCCATGCCTCCGTAGGCAAGATGCCCCCAGTCTTGAGGCCAAGTTCTCAAAGACAGCCCCATCGGCTCTGCTTCCAGTCTACACAATACCTAAGCCTCGGTCAGCATCCTGGAGTCCTGGCAAGAAGAGCCGGGCACCTTCAGGAGCATCTAGAGGAGCAGAGACAGGGGCTGGAGAGACTACAGCACCTACTGGTGCTGCTGCAGATGTGGGAGACCTGGCTACAGAGGGTACAGGCATGGCCTCAAAATGTGGGCCCTTCTGGAAAGACGTCCTTTCAGGCTCCTTTCACCCACTGCACCTGTAAAATCCTCACATGTGCCTTCCTCCCCACCCCACTCCATCCCCTTAACTGCATGGAGAGCTCCAGCCGGAGGGGGAACTGGATGGAAGAAGCCTCAGGACAGCTGACCATAGACACCAGGTCTGCTCAGAGGCTCTCTCTTGGAGAGGAAAGAACAGGCCTCATCTGGATGGTGAGCTCTTGAGGCCTTGAGGATGAGCACAGCATTAGTAGGGAAAGTCAAATGGGATTTCAGTGGGACTTGGGAGACTGAGAGGGAGCCTCTGTAAAGACAGCTCTAAGGGAAGTGTGACGGTGAAGGGGGCATTACCACGTTCTTTGTGGCAGAAGGAACCAGAGAGACAGTAGGCTGTGGGGAAACCTGCCTGCAGGTGAGCAGTGGGCATAAATCTCTAAACCAATGACAGTCAATTCCTTTCCCAGCAGTCTTCACACATAATCAATGACACTTGTTTCGTCTTTCTCTTTTCTATGGTCTAGCCTGAACTGCCCCGAGATCAGAGAACTGGAAGAGAAAAGCCTGACTGAGATGAAAGGAGCAAAAGAGAAGGCAAGGCCTCCTAAACCTGGTAAAGACAGCCAGAGTACAGATAACCAAAGGTTGAGGGTAGGAAGGGGCAGCTTGAGGCCCAGGCTCCACAGGCCCAGAAAAGCCCAAGTCCCATCCTCGATATCAAGTTCCAGGGCCTGGGAAGCCCTGGAGGTGCCAGAGGTATGTCCACCCTGGGAAATGAAACCCCAGTTGGCACAGGGAAGCCCTCAGGGGTAAGGAAGAATAGATAGGGCCTCCAGGCCAGGCACCTCCACCTGCAGGCTCTCCTACTTTTATTTCTCAGAGTGGAAGTGAGGGATCCTATAAGGGAATGGTTGGGGTTGATGGCAGCAAGGGTTCTGAAGTGGGTAAATTCTGCAGTCTCCTGATAATGAAACAGAAAGACTGAAATGCTCAGAGATACTGAGTGAGAGGGGTCTTGCATTCCCATCCCATGCAGAGGTTGCCTGGGAGGTCCACCTGTCTAAAGACCTTGTGGACAAAATCTTCTTTATCTTTAAAAGATGTATCTTTCCAGTTAACTTCCTCTATGTTGAGTCCTGAAAAAAGGCCTACAATGTATACCGTGGGTTTTCCAGTAGAGCAACAAGGGGAGGAACGTGGTAGTGGGACATCAGAGAAAGAACGGTCTAATGGTCTACGTGTTACTTAATGAATCACACATGGTGTCCAGCATTCTTCCTTACCCCGTAGACATGTACATGCAGTAGATGTTTGAACAGTGACTGCATTAATCCTGACAGAACTCTTTTTGGCCATTTCCAGGTATAGAGACCAGAAGAGGTCATTAGCTCCAAGAACAAGCAAGAAATTTGCTGAGACTTTTGTTCCGTCTCTGAGTTTGCTCTTCATCCAGTGGTGAAAGTCTCTGAATCCAGTATTGATGACAGTGTTTTGCCTATATAAAATAACAGCCAATAAAACTGTTTTAAATATATACATATATATATTTCTATGATTTTTTTTACTTTGAAAACTCTTGTATTCTTATTATAACACATTTAACAAGTCAGATTTTTATAAGAATTATAATAAGAGTCATCCCCACATGTGTAAATTTTACCTGCTTCTCCAAGGTGTCCATGTTCAAAGACACATGTGTACCTCTTCACACATTCCTGCTTGCTGGAACACATATGCATAGTCACAGGTACACACGTAGCTTTATGGTTTGTTTGCTTTTCTGGAGATTAGGTCACACTCTACCCACATGTTTCTCTGCACCATTCTTCACTTGACAATTTATCTTGGTTCCCGTAAGTCAGTAGCCATGGCAGTAACACTATCTTTTTGGTTCTTCTAACTTTTAACTCATATATAAATGGGAACATACCAAAAAAAACAAAAAACCCAAACTCACTGCCAGCAAGTTGATTCCGACTCATAGCAACCCTATAGAACAGAGTAGAGCTGCCCATGGGATTTCTAAGGAGCAGCTGGTGGATTTGAACCACCAATCTTTTGGTTAGCAAGCGAGCTTTTAGCCACTGTGCCACCAGGGCAGTACACACTATCAACAGTCACATACAACTCTACAGAAATGAAAAGACATATCATCAATGCTTTTGAAGCATACTGTTTCTATATGTTTTAACTCTCCTCTGCCTGTCTTTACCGACAAGTGAATCCAAGGGAATTCACACTAAGAATCTGTTAAGTTTATCTCATTATCCTTGCTTAAACCATTAAACAGTTATAAAACTCTGCAGATTCCCTATTTAAATTACACGTTCATGAAGAAACGTGCATTTTCTTCCTGAAATAATATGATAAATTCACATTATCAAGGTTGAGCAAATCAGTGTTGTTTCCATGTCCCCGTGGTAGACATTAATTCAGCAGTCAATTAACAAAAAATGTTTTAAGAGAATTATTTAAACTGTGAATTCCTCTGAGTTTGAAAATATACCAAGTATAAATGCAACACTTTGCACTGAGTTTTTCTCCTGGAAATGAACACATTTTTCTTTCAAGTTTATTTTTCATGTCCTTTGGTACTAAGTACTTCTCTTTAAGACCTCAACTAGAAGCTGGGAAGGCTTATCTCCTGAGAAGGAACCAAAGAGATCTCACTTACTGACAGAAAGATGGGGCCAAACCAGATCTCAGGGATGACAATCCCTTTTGTAATGGGCCCAAAACTCACATGCATTATATTTGATTTCTCTGAGATCCAGGTCAGTCATGGTGCTTCCCAAACTTCATTGTGCACCCAGATCACCTAAGGATCGTGTTAAAATGATGAGTCTGAGTCAGGAGGTCTGGGTTGAGGCCCAAGAGTCTACATTTCCATCAAGGTTCCAGGTGCTACCAGTGCTGCTGGTCCCTGGATCCCAGTCTGAGGAGAGAGGTCCTAGAATATCCAAATGAAGAATTCAGATACGAGAAGATTCAGGGAATAAAGAGGAAACATCTACTTCAATTAAACTGGCCATACCTCTGAGAGAGGTGGGGATCAAAGGTACCTAGAGCAACCATCCTTCATTCCCAAACCCAACCGGGATATCAGAGCAGTAGCCAGAGCCATGGCTGGCTTCCCAGAAGATCCTTACTGTGCTCAGCCCACCAAGGTACAAAGGAGAGTAATAGGGATTGATGAAGTCAAAAGTGGCCGAGTCTACTTCTATCATAAGCACGGGTGTGAGTGTTGACCTCAATACATGCAGGCCCAACTTGTGACTCCCTCCTTCTAGACCTGGTGAGGCTCCATGACCTATGATCAGCTCTGAATTCTTCCATAGGAGACACCTCTGAGACAAATTTGATGAGAAGATCTGTGGGCTTGGGATTTTCTGATGGGGTTGGTGTCTGTTTTGGGGCACAGATTTGACATGGGGGGGCCTTTCTTTCTTTCCATGGGGCTCTCTGACCCTTGCTGACATCGGAAGATCAGATGCAGCGAGTGCCCAAAAGAGCAAAAAAGAGGGGATGTTGGTTGGGCCTGGGTGAGGGGTGTCAACCTGAATCTCAGTGGTGGGAGGGGGACATGGAGCGTTTCACGTGCATGTCTCCAGCATAAAGAGTAGTTAGGAAATCCCAGTCTACAGCTTTGGGTGCAAATGAGAGGCATGGAAAGCCCTGGAGACACCAGAGATGTGACAGTTGTGCCTCCATTATTGGGAGAAGAGACAGGAGAGAGTTTCCCTGTTCGAGCTGTCTTTCTTTGGATTCATGCACCCATTCCACAAATATTGAACTACCTAAAACATACTACACTAGAAAGTGTTCTATCTATGATTGGGGGATATATCAATGCATAAAGCACACAAAAATTCCTGTCCTCACTAAGCTTATAGTCCAGTGGAGAGACAATAGATAATAAATGTAATAAACTAGGAAATATTTATTATGTATAAGTGCTAGTAATAAAATAGGGCACAATTAGTGAAGGTGACAAAGACTTCCTCCAAACCTGATAGAGAAAGCCTTCTCCTGGAGCTGACACTGTGAATTTGGACCACCAGACTACTAGACTGTGAGAAAATAAATTTCTCTTTGTTAAAGCCATCCTCTTGTGGTATTTCTGTTGTAGCAGCACTAGATGACTAAGAAAGAATTTGATACTGAGAGAATGGGGTGCTGCTCTAACAGACACTTAAAATGTGGAAGTGGTTTTGAAACTGTGAATGGACAGACTCAGAAGGAAGTGAGGAGAACTGGTAACACCAGAGAAGGTACAGATGGTGAGAAACAGCAGCAGAGGACTAGCAGCAGCAGGGAGCCAGGAGCAGCACACCCAGGAAACCAGGGCCAGACAGTGCTGAAGTCGACCCAAGGAGTGAGAGAGCTGAGTGCCTGTGTGCTGGAGGCTTCCTAGCAGACTGGGGTGCCTCCAGGCACTTATTTGGGGAGCTACTGAGCTTTGGAACACTTGCCCCAATAGGACAGATGTGGGCATAAGGCCAGAGGGCCAAGAAGCCAAAAAGCAGAGTTTAAAGAGACAAGGAACACCGGAAGTTGAGCTGCCTTAGTCTCAAAAGGTATAGCCTTGACCTTTGGGATTTCGAAGTGGAGCCATGGCTTCTGGTGTTTCTACGGGTTGAGTAGCCACTAAGATGGACAAGGAGAATGGTATGACTAAAGTCAAGGGAGCAGAGTTGCCATCCCAGTGGGTCAGGAAGGCAGAGCTGAAGCCCAGGGCCCTGGGGCCTCTGCTCAGAATCCGGAGAGTGTGGCCAATACCTAGAGTTCAGAGGGCTGGGCCATTGTGTAAATGGTCTCAGAGAACAGAGGATTATTTGCAAAGCCTTTAGGGCTAATGTAATGGGTTCTGTTAACTTGCTTGGTGCTTGTTATCCCTTCTATTCTTCCAGTTTCTCCATTTGTAATGGAAATATACAGCTTGCACTTGTCCTGCCACTGCATTTGAAAACAGAAAACTTATATTCTAGATTTCACAGATGAAGAGGAATGTTTGGATTTTAGACTAGGAGTTGATTTAAGACTTTTGCTGTGATATGATGGAGTAAATGCGTCTTACATGTAGCAAGGACATGCATTTGGTTGGGGGGCAAAGGGTGGAATGTCATGGATCAAAATGTGTCTTCCCAAAATATGTCTCAACTTGGTTAGGCCATAATTCCTAGTATTGTGTGATGGCCCTTCATTTTGTGATTGTAATTTTATGTTAAAGAGGATTAGGGTGGGATTGTAACCCCCTTACTAAGGTCACATCCCTGATCCAATGTAAAGGGAGTTTCTCCGGGGTATGGCCTACACCACCTTTTATTTTCAAGAGATAAAATGAAAGAGAAGTAAGCAGAGAGTTGGAGATCTCATAACACTAAGAAAGCAGTGCTGGGGTTCCTGCACAGAGAAGCTCCTAGTCCAGGGATAGATTGGTAACAAGGACCTTCCTCCAGAGATGACACAGAGAGAAAGACTTCCACTGGAGCTGGTGCTCTGATTTTGGACTTTTAGCCTACTAGGGTATGAGAAAATAAATTTCCCTTTGTTAAAGCCATCAGCTTGTGGTATTTCTGTTACAGCAGCACTAGATGACTAAGACAGTTAAAGGTGATAAGTGCTAGTGATAAAATAGGGCAGGGCTAGGGAGCATGTGAGTGTGAATGGGAGGGAAGAGATTTTCTGGTTGCAATTTTAAAAGGGTGCTCAGGGTAACCCTTAATAAGGAAATGGATTTTGAGCAATGAATTTTAAATGGTGAGCTAATTAGTCACATCTAAATCCTAGATTCTGGGGGCCAGAGGTGGTGCTGGAATGGGCCAGGACATGGGCAGAGCTGTGAGCTCATCTCAGGGAACCATGGAGATTTCCCTCTCAATATGGCTATGCTGTGCCACCTTGAAATAGGCTATAGGATTTCAGGGCTGGCCCCAGGGAAACAGACAGGTCATCTGCCCATCTGTGCACTGCATGGGTTTTCCCTCTGATTTTCTCCTCTTGGGCAGCAGACACCCGTTTTGAGAAGCTGGGCTAAGGGAAATAAACCCCACCCTATAAGGTCACCTGTTTTTTTTATTTAACCAGAAGCAGAACCTAGGTATTCTGGTCAAAGGCATGCAGGATGCCGAGTGGGCCCAGTGGTGGTATAGACTGATCCTCTTTTCTCAGTGAGAGCTTCATAACACGTTCATTCAGGGGCCTGGCCCTGGACGGCTTCCTGTGTGGGAAGGACTATTCTGTGTGGTCTCTGTGATGATCCCTGATTACTTCTGAGGAGCTCGGGTTTATAGGCCATTTTAGGTGCCTCTGCTATAATCTGCCTTCTAGTGACTCTTCTCCATTGGGTTTTTGCTTTTTCTCTATTCACTGAGAGAGATCTTAACATATTCTGAATGCCTATCCTTACGTAGTTATGTTCATTGCAAATATCCCCGCCCGCCCCCCCCCGAGTTTGTGGCATTTTTTTCCCTCCTTTTTCAGTAAGAATGAAGACTTCATTGGTTTGAAAAATACTGAATTTAAAAAGTGCCTTTCTTGCAGGATTTTCTTCTAAGAATTCCCATATTGTCTTAGTCACACTCACAGCAGAGGCCTTGGAAATGAGACATTGGGCAATATTATTTTGGACCCCAAATGAGCAGTGTTAACAGAAAAACGGGACTGAATTCCCACGTGACCAGGAACCAGCCCTGAATGCCTTCCCCAGGGAGGCATTTCAAAGACGTCTGGAGCAACGGGTGTGCCTCCCAGGGAATCATGAATGAACCTCTCCACAGGCCTGCTTTGAGGGGTCCCCACTCCCTTATGTACCAAGCTTAGCACTTAATATGTCCTCATTCTGCTTACAGTCTAGGTAAGAATTAGAATGCTTCCCTGAGGGGAAAATTCTTCATATATGCTCCATAATCAAAGCACCTCAGGACAAAGTTTAAAAGAAAAGCAAGGCACTTCCCAACAGTCCTTAACTGAGAGGGTCTTTGTGAGAATTTTGTGAGACTCAAGGAAAAAAAAAGGACACAGTAAATGCCGCCTTCTTTTCTCCTCAAGAAAAAAAAAAACTGGCGCTAAGATGTCAGGCATTCCACAATCTCCTCTTCTCGTCCCTTATCTAACTTTTCTAATAAAACTAGGAACCAGGCGATCAGCTGCTGTGAGAAGAGAACCCAGGAGTATTTCCAGTCTATGTTATGTTTCAGCTTCAGTGAAATCCTGTTTCAAGTCATTAGATTGGTGGAGGAGCTGGAAGGCTGAAACTACTGGCCCTCGGACTTGCGGGAAGGACGGAGTGTGGTGGGCAGGGCCTCCTGGGCCATCCTTTGCCCCAAGAGGCTTTGGAGGCTCCTTCATGTTAAAGCAAAGGCCTTTCAGGCCTAGCCAATAAGAGCAGCGAAAGACTTTGAAAAGGCTTTGAAAGAAGAAACAGACTCAGGAGGGGCAGGTTTGAAGCTTTTTGTCTTCAGTCAGCTTTCTGGCTTCAGGTCACCCTGGCCCCTGGCTGCCTACAGACCGGGCCTTTCTAACTCACCCACCTCTCTCTCCCTCCCAGCTTTCCCTCAGCACCATGGGCTGTGGCTTCTGCCAGTTATGATGGTGTCCTTTCAGTAGCTCCTTGCACCTTTCAGAGGGGGCAGGTGCTCAAGGTATAGAGCACAAACCCACAGTGCCCTTAAAAACCCAAGCCTACTGCAATTAAGTCAATTCCAACTCATAGAGACCCTATACGACACAGTAGAACTGCCCCACATGGTTTCCAAGGCTGTAAATCTTCACAAAAGCAGACTGCCACCTCTTCTCCCGTGGAGTGGCTGGCAGGTTTGAACCACCAAACTTTTGGCTAGCCGCTGAGCACTTTAACCACTGTGCCACCAGTGCTCCTTACAGTACCCTCTGTTGTCCTTTAGCAGAAACACTGCTGAGAGGACATGAGGCCTGACTGATCCCGAGGCTCAGATGGGGAGAACCTGAGGAGTGGGTGGGAGTATTGACTTCAGAAAATCTCAGCTTCCTCAGGGTCAGGTCCCTGGGGTCAAGCCCGAGTGTTGGAAAACTGAAGTGGTTCTGAATCTCGGTGTGTTGAATGTCTAGTACACAGGCCTGGGCAGCCCCTGGAGGATTCTCAGACCTTATTCCAGCCAGCACTCGGGAAACCCTCACGGGGTGACGAAAGCAGCAATATTCCTGGGGATCTTTATTCCAGGATCTGAACTCAGTTTGTACAGTCTTGGGAGGTGGAAGATGAGAAAGTTAGGGACCAGGGAGGGTGTCAAAAGAGGAGGCTCATTTCACATCCTTTGGATTCTTGTTTCACTCCCCCCCCCTTTTTTTTTTAGCAACTAGGGCTCCAAGCAGGCATTTATTGTTTCAAGCTCATTTTGTTAACTCTTCTTTAGTCTGAGCAGAGAACGGTCTGCTCACCACTAGTGATGAGAATTGGGGAAACAAATTCCCCAGCCCACACCAGGGCAGGCTTTGCTGCAGGAAATCCTTGCAGCTTAGCTCTGCAATCTTCTTCTGTCTCCCCCTAGACTGAGCAAAGCAGAGGGGTGTGTGGGAAACCTGCCACAGCCATTCTCAGTAGGGGCCTGCTCACAGCTGACCTCTAAAATAAAGCCTTCCATTGCATCAGGACCAGAATTACCTGAAGAGCTTCTTAGAAGTGTAGATCCCTAGATACCCCCTCCCCAAATTGCTGAGCAGCTAGGGGCCCATGAACCACTCTCTAGCACCTTCCACGGGGGTCTTCCAGGGTGGGGTCTACAGTGGCAGAGTCATGGGAGGGTGGGGGCAAAAGAACTGATAGATGTCATAGGAGCCAACAAAATGGAGGTGGGAGGAAAAGAAGAAAGAACTAGATAGGGCTGAGAAGAAAATCTAGGAAAACATGTCATTGGAAAGAAACCATCCAACTAAAATCATGGGACCTCGTCCTGGGAGTGCACAGGCTCAGGACCTCAGTGCAAAGCAGCTTCATGAAGCAACTCTCCCTGCAGCTTCTGTTGCGGAATGCCAGGCTGGTGGAAAAACAGTGCAAGAAATTCAGGCTGACAAAGGGGTCACATACAAGAGGAACTGCTGCCAGGGCTTGGCCGGTAAGCACCACTTCACCCTCCCCGTGCGGTGCTGCAGCTCTGGAAGCCTGGGGATCCCCAAAGTCTGATCGTGGCCTTCAATCTAGGGGTGAACCCTTGGGAGGACTCTTCCCAGTGCGGTGCAGGCGGTGAGTCCTGACTGGAGAGAGGGTCCACCTGACAGGGTGGCCTCTTTTGCCTGGCCTTTTCCTCCTGGAAGTGCACCCCCGGGGTTTCCCATGGACGGATTTAGAAGCCCATGTGTGATCACAACTCACTCACCCGTGCCCAGCGTCCTAGGGATACCCCACAGCTGACCGATTCGCAGCGGAAGTGCTGCGGGTCCGGCGGTGCACGTGGAGCTCCTGAAGTCCAGGTTCTGGGCCACCCCCTCCGTGACATTGGCCTCCCCCTAAATTTTAGTGGTAGCAATGAGGAGACTGGTGGGGGAGACTCAGAGGGATGAGGGCAGGGGCTGGAGCCTGGCTGGCAGGCATGTATGAGGGGAGCTGGCCCTTCGCCAGAGGCACCGGACCCAGGCTCAGGTCCTCTGCCAGCCCTGCTGGGCGCAGGACTCCGTGACGCCCTGGAGTGCTCCTCTCCCCGCGCGCAGCACCCACTGTGGTTGGCCCAACCGCCCCAACTGCCTCTCCCTGCCTTTTAGTTTCACACTGTGCGTGCGTGTGTGTGTGTGAGTGTGTGTGCGTATAACATTTTTGTGCTTTAGGTGAAAATTTACATAGTAAATTAGTTTGCCATTCAGCAATTCATACAAAAATTTTCCCCGACATTGGTTGCAATCCCCGCAATGTGTCAGCACCCTTCCCATCCCCACCCTCCTGAAAAAGGTGTCCTTTTGATGCCCACATGCAACTGGACACCACAACATACCACACACAAAGGGAATCCCAGCTGGGTTTCAGACCCAGACATAAAAACACAACTTTAAAACAATTACGATACGGTATGAAAAAGAAATTAAGTACAGACAAAAATAGAAAATAAAAGAATATTTGAAGACAGTATCCTCCCTATTTTGGACTCAGGAGCCTGTGGGCACGACACTGCTTGGGTGGCACACTGTTCATTTCTTTTCAGAAAATACAAAGTCTGAGAGGAGGGAACTGGTACCAGGAGTGGATGCAGGAAAGGACCTTTGTGGAAATGGGGAGAATCTGGGATTGATTAATGGGTTTGGATAAGGCTGAAAAGAGTGAATATCCACATAATCTTTAAAGATGGCTTTCCAGCAGCCTAGAGCACACATTGGAAACTTCTCTAATAAATTATTGCCAGAAGATTCCATGAAGCAAAATGGATTGTTGTTTTCGCTACTTGCTGTTGAGTCGAAAATGGATTAGAGTTAAAAATCTTCCTGCAAAGAAAATTACAGGCCTGGTTGGCTCTCAGCAGATTTCATGAAACATGCAAAGAACAGTTAATTTTGGCCTTAGACAGGATCCATCAAAGAATAGATGAAGATGAAACTCTCCCCAACTTGCCCACGAAGCTAAATGCAATCATGGTCGGCAAGGTCAATGTGTTTGTTATCTACTGGTGCACAACGAATTATCCCAAAACTTAACAGATGTGGGATAGACTACAAAACAGTCCATTCATTTTGATAAAATTTGCAACTAAACAAAGATAGCTATAATTACTTCTATCCCAGAATATAGTTTTGACGGTGAAAGAATAAGCCAGACATTTTAAATAACGAGGGTAACTATTAAAAGATTTTAAAACTTTTTTAATGCTGATATAATTGCAAACCTAGAGGACGAATATAAAATTGCTGGTAAAGTGGCAGGATATAGGACAAATATACCAAAATCAGTTCTATATTTCTGACCAGAAATAAGCACGCGAAAAAATGGAAATGGGAAGGATAGACCATTCTTTTTTCTCTGCTATTTGATTGTACCAAATAGTGTCAAAAACAATAAGATACTTAGGGAAATGTTTTGATAGAAACGGTAAGGAACCTATATGAAGAAAATAATCTACTGAAGTAAATAAAACAAAACCCGATTGAATGCAAAAAAATGCCTGTTCTCCCAAACGTGAAGACTTGTAAAACAAGTCAAGTGTTTCAAAACTAAGATATATATATAATGTGATTCCCATTAGAATACCAAAATAGTTGTCTGTTGAACTGAATACAGAGTAGAACTGCCACGTAGGGTTTTTTCTGAGGTGGAAGGAAGGGGGCTGTAATTTTTCCAGAAGCAGATTCCCAGGTCTTTCTCCTGTAGAGCTGCTGGGTGCGTTCGACCCGCCAACCTCTCGGTTAGCAGCCAAGTGCTTAACCATTGCACCGCCAGGGCTCCTTATACCAAAGAACAGACAATTGAAATATGAAAAAGGATAGTAAGTGCAGCCTTCTTTCATTGAATAATAGAACAAATTAATACATTATACTAAACCAAAAAACCAAACCCATGCTGTCGAGTCGATTCTGACTCATAGTGACCCTATAGGACAGGGTAGAACTGCCCCATAGTTTCCAAGGAGCGCCTGGTGGACTTGAACTGCCAACCTTTTGGTTAGCAGCCATAGCTCTTAACCACTGCGCCACCAGGGTTTATACTAGAAACTGAGAAATACACCAGTGGAACAAAATAGAAAATTCATAATAAATGGTGCTGACTCAACTGATTGTCCTTATAGAAAAGTGTGCCAAAATACTGCATTGATTTACAAATTTAATGTATAAATCAACAACAATCTTAACAGAAAATTAGGAAGTTACATGTAAGATTTTCTTAACTTATATAGGAAATCCAGAAATTATAAGAGAAAAGGTAGATGTAATTGAGCATAAAACATTTCGATTATTGAAGAGAGGAAAATAGCTTGCAAAAAAAAAAAAAAGAAAGAAAAAAGAAGAGATAAACAAGCAAAAGATTTAAAAATTTGAAACGTAGATGACAAAGGACTAATAACTATTCCTACTTTAGATGAAGGAGACACAAAAATTTGGCACTTGGAAAATGAGCAATGATTTTTTTAAATAATATTTTATTATGTTTTTGGTGAAACTTTACGCAGCAAATTAGGTTCCCATCTGACAATTTCTACAAAAATCATTCAGATCTTTCACAGCGTGTCAACAGTGTCTTTAATTGTGTTCCGGTTGTTCCATTTCCAGTACTCTAGTTTCCCTGCCCCCTTATCATCTCATCTTTGCTTTAGAGTAATGGTTGACATTTTGGCTGCACATAATGGTTTTTTAATGGAGTGCCATACTGATGGATAATACCCTTTATTTTGTGTGCCAGTCTGCTATTTCGCTAAAAGATGAACTCAGGGAATAGTTTCAGTACAAGGTTTAAAGAGTATCTCAGGGATGGTTTGTATTATAAGTATATATATAGTCTCAACTGGTCCGGTAAGTCTGGACTTTTTAATAATCTGAGCTCTGTTCTTCATTTTTCTCCCACTTTTTCAGCATCTATGTATTGTGACCCTCATCAGAACTGTCGGTAATGAGCAATTACCGACCATTCAGAAAATATCCAAATCCCCAATAAAAATAATCAAAGTTTCAAAAACACTGATAGTTAAGAAAATGTCAGTCAAAATCCCAGTGAAACCGGCACAATTGAAAAATCAACACCACTTATGGCTGGCTGGGCTGTGGGGAGAAGGATGCCCTCAGACATGGCTGGAAAGGTGCTGTCATGGATGGAATTATGTCCCCTCCAAAAGGTATATATCAATTTGTCTGGGCCATGATTCCCAGTATTGTGTAATTGTCCTCCACTTTTGATTGTAATTTTACATTAAAGAGGATTAGGGTGGGATTTTAACACCCTTACTATGATCCAGTGTAAACGGAGTTTCCCCGGCGTGTGGCCTGCACCACCTTTTACCTTACAAGAGATAAAAGGAAAGGGAAGCAATTGACCTGAGATTCCCGCACTGAGAAGCTCCCAGACCAAGGAAAGAGTGATGACAAGGACCTTTCTCCAGAGCTAACAGAGATAGATAGCCACCCTGAATTTGGGCTTGTAGCCTACTAGATAGTGAGAGAATAAATTCTCTTTGTTAAAGCTATCCACTTGTGGTACTTTTGTTATAGCAGCACTAGATGACAAAGACAGGTGCGTTACTACAGACTTTTAGGGGAAAGACATAGACATGGCTCTATACTTTTTAAAACATTCTTTGAACTGGAAATCTCACTCATTAGAATCTACCCCACAGATACAAATCTTGTAGTACATAGTAACCCTGCAGGACACAGTAGAACTGCCTCATACAGTTTTCAGGGAGCAGCTGGTGGATTCGAACTGCCAACCTTTTGGTTAGCAGCTGGGCTCTTAACCACTGTGCCACCAGGGCTCCATGTAGTATATGCAAAGGATGGTTATTGTTAAAGACAAAAAAGGAAAAATAAAATTATTGCCCATTAAGGATGTGATATTATAATAAAATTTTAATGCATAATATTCAAATATTCCAGTAATATTACAATAATAATATAATAACCATATCATATAATAATATATGGTAGTCATTAGAATGAAACAGAGCTATAGAAGATTAGTAAGTGAAATCACTGTGAAGTATCATTGAAGAAAAAAAACCAAGACAGAGAGAAGTATATATATAAAGTGAGCCCATATGGGTAAAACAATAACAAATAACCAAATGTATTTGAATCCAAGCATATATATATCCATAAATGAGTAGATGTGGTTATTTGCATGTGTGAGTATGATAGTTTAAGCAAGAATAATAAGATAGAACACTTACCTGATTGTTGATATGAACTATCTTAGATTCAGTTATGGGAAGGGACAAGGGGTGGGGAGCTAGAACATACTGAAAAAACTATGCTTAATTGACTCATTGGCAGTGGGTTTTTTTTAAAGATCATAGCTGCTATGTGTTTTCATTTCTGTAGAGTTATATGAAAGTGTATAGGTTGCACATTGTCATTGTTCCCATTTATTTACATTCTTTATGTATAAATACGAGTTAAAAAATTAGAAGAACTAAGCAGCATTAGTTCCATATCTACTGACTTACAGGGGAGCCGTGATCAAATGTCAAGTGAAAAAAGGGGCAAGGAGCAATGTGGGTAGACCGTGTTGAAGGTTCTGTAACAGCAAACATGCAAATAGATCTACATGGATATGTACGACTGTAACATGTGTCCCAGAAAAGAGAAATGTAAGGAAGAACACACATGTGTCTTTGAACACTGGACACCTTGGGGGAGCAGGAGCATCACACACATGTAGGGATGGCTTGTATTATAACTTCTTTACAAATTTGTACTGTTACGTATGTCATAATAAGATTATAAGATATGTGCAAGTCGTAAAATATGACATGTATGTTTTTAAAACTATTTTTTTATGTTGTTGTTGCTGTTAGGTGCCATCAAGTTGGTTCCGACTCATAATGACCTTATGTACAACAGTAGGAAATACTACCCCATCCTGCGCCATCCTCACAATTGTTGCTGTTTGATCCCATTGTTGCAGCCATTGTGTTAATCCATCTTGTTGAGGGTCTTCCTCTTTTTCTTGCAGGAAAAAAAACCAATCTTTAATGTCAGATCAGAGATTTTAATCCCTGGATAGAGAACACAAACACAGACTGTACAAAAGTCAGACTGCAGATTTCATGTTTGGTATATGAAGCCAGTGACCTCTTCTGATCTCTATCCCTAGAAAGGACCAAAAAGAATTCTGCGAGGTCAATATAGTAACTCTTAATGCATGTACACGTGTACACGCAAAGATGAGGGCTGAACACCATGTGCAATTGAGTAGGTAACACAAGGCACAAAGAAGAGTCTCCTTGTCTGGTATGGTATTACCATCTTCCTCCCCTCATCGCTCTACTGGAAAACCTACCCTTGCGCACTCCAGGCCTTTTATCAGGACTCAATGGCAATGGGTTTGGCTTTGGTTTAAACGTAGAGGAAATTAACTGGGAAATTGCTGCTTTTAGGATAATGAAGACTATGGCCATAAGTCTTTAGACAGGTGGGCCTCTCCAGACACCTCTGCCCACCCTGTATACATCAGGCCCCTGGCAGGTCTGTACCCCTGAGAACCACAGGCTTTCGTTTTTCATCCTCTGGTACTGGCAGAATTAACCCTGTCTCAAATTTTTCAAAGCTCTCGCTTCTGTCTGCCTCTGACCCCGTCCCTCGCAGGAGCCATTACTGTCACTGAGAAATATACACAGGGCAGCCTGTGGATGGAGATGCCCATCCTGGAGGCCCTGCCCTCCCTTCCTTGCTCCTGAAGGCTTCCCTGTGCCATTTGGGGTCTTATCTCCCAGGAGGGTCAACATGCCCCTGGCATCTTCCAGGGTGTGGGACATGATGATGTGTCTAAGACTTGGGCTTTTCTGCTCATTATACAGTCTGGGCCTGAATCTGCCCCTTGCTGGCCTCACCTCTAACCATCTGTGTTCTCCCAGGGTTAAGAGGCCTCGTCTGCCTTTGTTCCTATACTTCCAGTCCAGTCTTTTTCTTCCCGTTCTCTGACCCCAGGATTGGCCAAATTATACCACAGAAAAAAAGAAAGAACAAGCTAGTGTCATTGATATGTGCAAAATCAAACAGAAAAAGGTTTTTTAAAAGAAAAAAAGTTTCCTTACATCCTAGGAACTCATCCTTTGCATGAGTTACGCAGACACTACTAGATCTACTGTTATGCAGAAAAGGGACACCCAGGAGAGTTTTTCTAAACCATCTCCCACTCCAGTCCAAAGAGGCCCAGTACCCAGTGCCGCCAAGTCAATTCCGACTCATAGTGACCCTACAGGACAGAGTAGAACTGCCCCATAGAGTTTCCAATGAGCACCTGGTGGATTCGAACTGCCGACGCTTTGGTTAGCAGCCGTGGCACTTAACCAATACGCCATGAGGGTTTCCTCCAAAGAGGCAACACTAAATCACAGCAATAAACCCAAATTCCCCCAGTGAGGGCAGTAGACTTGAATGCGGTGAGCTCTTTATTTCACCACCTCCTCCTCTTTGCCCAACCAGGACCTCCTCCTTTCTATGCTTGGAGGATGATGAGAAGTGACCCAGAGTCCTTGGGTAGGGCCTTACGCCCACTGCTCACCTACAGGCAGGTCTCGCCACAGCCTACTCTCTCTCTGGTTCCTTCTATGCAAAGAACTCAGTGACACCCCGTTCACCAGCACACTTCCGTTGGAGCTGTCTTTGCAGAGTCCCCCTCAGCCTCCCAAGTCCCACTGAAATCCCATTTCTCCCCCCCTCCTTATGCTGTGCTCATTCTCAGAGTTCTGAGACCTCACCATCCAGATCAGGCCTGTCCTCTCCTCTCCTAGGCTAGGGGAACCTCTGAGCAGACCTGGTGTCTGCAGTCAGGTGTTCTGGGGCTCCTTCTTTCCAGGTCCCCCTAGGATTGCAGCTCTCCATGCACTTGGAGTAGTTGGATTGGGGCACAGGCTGGGAGGAGAGGTTCTTACAGGCAGGTGGGTTAAAGGAGCCTGAACAGAGGCCTTAACAGAACAAAAACCTACTGTCTTGTTGATTTCAATGCATGGTGAACCCAGGTGTTTCAGAGTAGAACTGCACTGCACAGAGTTTTCAATGACTGTGATAGTACAGAAGTAGATTGCCAGGCCTTTCTTCCGTGGGCCACATATCTTTTGGGTAGCAGCTGATGAGACGACCCACATTTCCCAGCACAAATGCCCTGCTCCTCCCAGTCCCAAGTTGCTAGCAGGTCTTCAGGCTCTTCCTCCTCTGGCTTCAGTGCTGTGCCCCCACCCTCTGTAGCCTGGCCTCCTGCCTCTGCAACCTCACCAGCTGGTGCCTCAACCTCCTCAGCTGCTCTCTCTGCTTCTCCAGCTGCCCCTCCAGCTCCTGCAGACGGCACTCCTCTCCCACACCTCCCTCTTCTTGGAGGCCATCAAGTGGCCTTGGCCAGCTGGTGGCAGCCTCTGGGCTTGCATGGGGGTGAGGGTGGCAGTTCCTTTTCCAGCAGCTCTTCACAGAGGACCTGGTTGCTGAAGCCCTGGCTCATTCCATGCTCCATGTGAGCCACCAGGGCCTCCTGGGACTTGAACACAAGGCAGCAGGCCAAGCAGTGGAAGCTGCGCTCATGGGTCACTAGCCACTCCAGGGTGACTGCGTGGAGGCTTTCCCCATGCTCCTCTCCTCAGACGCTGGGCTCAGTGGTGCGGGCCTGGGGCCCCTCCTTCCAAGGCCCCAGGGTGCTTACAAGGGACTCAGTGTTGGCCAGACTGGGGGCACGGCGACGGTGCTCTACTCAGAGAGCTCGGCCTCAAAGACTTGGGGCATCTGTTCCACGGGGGCAAAGGAGGTTTTGGTCTGCCAGGACACAGCCACCCCCTTGACCGTGTGCACCTGGGTGAAATATACACACCTTACCCATCGCTTCTCTGGGGTAGCCCCTTAGCTGGATGAATGAGATATCTGCTCAGTGGAAGCTGAGGGAAAAGGCCTCTTTGATGGTAGTGGAGTCTTTCTGGCCCTAGAGCTTGGGTTTTTTGCTTGAGATGTTGTGGATTCTTGGGCATTTTCCTTTTGGATAGAGACCTCTGAGAATAGTTAATTTATATGAGCTCTCATGGCCCTGATCTTCATATAGGAGCCCAAGGCTCTGGTCTCAGGAATCCCTGGAGGCCTCTCCATCACCAGCATCCTCCACCTCTGCAGACCTCGTCCCTTCTCTCTTTCCACCAAAGCTACCATATTTTTGGGGGCATTGCTGTGAGCAATAAAATCTCTGCAAAATGGTACCAATGATAATAGCCATTTCCAAGCAGTGGATTCTGACTCATGGCTATACCATGTGTTACAGAGTAAAGCTGCACTCCATAGAGTATTCTTGGCTGTAATCATTATGAAAGCAGAAGCAAGGCCTCTCTTTCAGGACGCACCTGTGTGAGTTGGAACCACTAACCCTTCATTTATCTGTAGAGAGCAAACGGTTTGTGTCACCAAAGGTCCCATTCTAGTGATAGTAGTGCCTTGTAACAAAAGTTCACGCCCTTTGAAAATAGTATTGTGGGGTTTCATATTTGTAAACAAAGAATCTTCAAGTTAATTTTTTCGTGGCATTGATATGTTGAATGCCAAGTGAATTTCCTCCTTTGGAACATGTAAATGTCCTCATTTCCCTGAACCTTTTTAACAGTCTGAAACTTCTCCTAAAGATTTCTTCTACGCCGGTGATTTTCTTACCATATTTAACAAGTAAACATTCAAACAGGAGAAATGCTCATCTCTTTTAACTCTCTTTGAAGGGAGGACTTTTATAGAGGCGCCGTACCTAAAGAGAAAGAAAAATTTGTATACTTTGTTAAAAACCTTACAGGTATACCTCTTCTTTGTACCCTTCCTAAACAAGCAACAGAGGGTTAAACTTATCTTTCTGTAAACAGAAGTCCCCTCTACAGGTCCATCTTAGATGAACTCTTTCAAGGTCCTCAGGCAGAAAACAGATGACTGTATGTATCTGAGAGTCTTGATTCCACAGACGTCAGTGGTCAAATACAACTACCTCACCTGGGTGTGTCTGGGTGGGTTGTCCATGTCAGCCTAAAGGTCTGTAGGTTTTTCTGTATCTGAGGGAAGGACTGGAGAGCTCAGAGAGAAGAAAGAGATGGAGGTAGGTTGTGTGAGTTGGATGGACAGAAAACTCCAAGGTGAGGTACAGGATAGAGAGGAGGGACCTCCCAGGAGTATGTTAGAGAGATACAGAGACCAAGGAGGGAGCAGAAAGCAGGGCTCAGCCACTGTGGGGCAATACAGGAGAAAAGCAGAGAAGAAAAAGGGGTGGGTGGTGGAAGAGGTTATAGTATCAGGGTGTGCCACCAGGATTTACAGCATAAGCTCAGGTTCAGTGTGGTAAAATTTTAAAACTTCAAGTCTAAATAGAACTTTAGAACTTGGAGGAAAAGGGCAAGTCCCTGGAGCTCAGGCAGCAAGTCATGCCCAGACCTTCTGCTGCCTGAGTCCAGGCTGGGAACTGTTGGGGCTCACAGTGACCGGCAACTCTGAGACAGCGTGGGGTACCGTGTTCTCTCACACCACCCACTCCCAAAACTCCTCAAATACCTTTATTTCTTTTAGTTCATCACATGACTTATCAATTCGATCTCATTAGAACATATTAAAAATAAGTACAAGTCTCCATAACCACCCTTCTTCCTGGTCCTTCACCCACTGCCCTAGGTGACCACTTGCCTCCTTCAATCCCAGAGATAGAAGCATATGCCTAAAATATTGAGTGTCTTCTCCTCCCTACTCTGAAAAACCCTCAGGTTACAGTAGAATTTTATGATTAACGCATTTATTCCTTCACATTACCTACTTTGCTTAATCGTCTACTAAATGGCAGGAAGTACTTTCCCAACAAAAACCTTAGTGAGCCCGGTCATCCCACATCAAGGGCTTCATCTTCTCTCCTTGTGGCCTTCTTTTTCAGGGAAATACAACCCCTCACTGCCAGCTCTAATTGATTGGGAAGAATTTTCCTCCCACCTCAATTCTTAGAGAAAGACCTCTTTGTTGCATTCCGCTGCTCCATCCCTGGGTGAAGATGAGCCAAAAAGGGTGGTTTTCTGAAGGAGGTTTCTCCCTCCTCCCAGTTAGAGAAGATATCCCAAACTCTCACTAGCTGGACGACTCTGACTTAGGAAACACTCTCTGGCAACTGGTAGCTTAAGTCGCTCTCCCACAGAAGACCTCAGATCAACAACCTCTCCAAAGAGCCGTTGGGATCTGAGTGAACACCATGGCTTCCCGTAACTCTTGTGTGACATCATTGTTGACATATCTCAGTTCCAAGGGCCCATTGTGAATCCATACACGGCAACAAGAAAAATGTGGCAACTCTTCTGGCAGGGGTTAGGAAGTTATTTTAAGGGAAATAATATAGAAAGAATGAATTGAACCTTTCCCCTGCCCTTAAACAGGTTAATATCCACTGGGGTGACTTGAGAGTCCAGGGAATGATAACAGTATAAGGGCTGTTGTTCCCCAAGCCACTCCTCTGACACTGTTTGAACCACTTTGCTCCAGTCCTAGAAACACATGTGCACTCTGAAGCCCTCTCAGGCCTCCTTTGCAGCTGAGGCTTCACATAGGCTGTTCCCTTCGGATGGAAGATGTTCTCTCCCCTCCCTTCTTCTCCGTGGTGAACCATGATGGTGAAGACAGCAGGCCCCAGCCAAACTCCTGGGCTTGAGTCCCAGTGTCTCCATATACCTGCCATATGACCTTGGATGAGGCATTTAACCTCTCTATGCCTCACTTCCATCACCTGTCAGATTAAGAGAACTCTTTTTTTTTTTTTTATCCTTCTCATAGGGTTGTTGAGAGGATGCCACCTTTAACAACAGTGACTGCTACAGACTAAGATTGTGTGAATGCTCACTGTTAGAGGAGCCATGGTGGTGCAATTGTTAAGTGTTGGCTACTAAGGAAAAAGGTGTCAGTTCAAACCCACTTAGTGGCTTTTGGGGAGAAAGAGCTGGCTATCTGCTCTCGTAAAGATTACAGCCTTGGAAACCCTATGGGGCTGTTCTACTCTGTCACGTGGGGTCAGTAGGAGTTGGAATCGAGTTGATAGAACATAGCAACAACAACAACATTGTTATACTTCATGTCACAGCTTGCTGAGTCTGCCTAAACTACTTGATATTCCTGCTCTAAGTATATCAGATCACTCTATAATCCCTACATGATAACACTCCCCCTCCCCACCCCACTCAACTGTTCACGTGAGATCCTCATTTAAAAATCTATCTCTTTTAGAAGGATTATAAGCAACTTAGGGGCAAACACAAGGTCTGCCTTATACGTGTAGTCCTAGAAAGTAGGATAGTACCTGACACATAGTAGATACTTGACATATATTAGTTGGATCAATGAATGATGAATAATGAGTCCCCCAAAAGACCCATCCTTTGTAGAAAATCAGCGCAGAATAGAACTCTTCGATGTGGTGCCTAAAAGCACCATCACTCATGGGTAGGCTGTTGACCCAAATTCATTGATCTTCCTGGCTCTGAGCCCCAGAATATGGTACACTTACCCCCTTCCCATGCTTTCTCTTGGGCCTTCTGGAAAAGGGTTAGCATTATGGCCTCACAGAAAAGCAATGAGTATAAGGACCTCCATGGTCAACCCACATGGGAGGCCTAGCAGAGCCCTCAGGAAAAAGCCCACTGTTCTCTGCTTTGCTGCACATTTGATTTTGTTCTAGAGCGCTGTTTAGAAAAGCAACCAGTAAAATTGTTGAAACCATTTGAGAAGGGGTTTTAGAAAGTTTTGTTGGTGAACAGAAGGGAATCTGATAACTTGGAGGAAAACGGAAGGTCTCAGATGAGGAGGAGAGGAGGATTGTTTTGTGTGACTGCAAAGGGTAGAACCGGGACAAGCATCTCTAAACACAAAACGACAAAAGAAGAACTTTCTTGCTCAGAAATGCAGCAAAAATGCCCCAATAGCTTCACTCTGTCTCCTCAGAATTTTTACGTTCATGATACCCATGCACTTGCACTGTGGCCTCAGGAGAATACTTGGGGTTTCCTGAATATATTGGGCCATTTCCTACTTTTTAACCAGCTACTGATATTTCCACATTTGGCTCAGCATCACTTCCTGGTAAACCCTTCTCTGACCCTACTGCTGGTATAACTCGTCACTCCCTGCTGTGTACTCCATTGTGTTTTAGAAACAATTTGCCATAGCTCAGAACACACTTGATTGTATTTGCTTCTTGTGATTGATGGTAAAAGTGGCCACTCATTCTTGCTATCTCTGTACCTGTGCCCTTTTAATGTTTCAAGCATCACTTCTTGGTTGAAGCCTTTCTTGACACTATTCCTGGTAGCACATCCTACTCCCTGTTGCTGTTGTCTTTAGGTGCCATTGAGTCAATTCCGACTCATAGTGACCCTATGTACAACAGAACTATGTCCCACTCTGGGAGATTCTTGTACTCAAGAAATTCCTTACCATAGTTCAGAAAACACTCAAGTGCTTTTATTTATTGTACCTGAATACAGTATGGCCATATATTTTTCCTGTTTGTTTTCCATGCCTTTGGAAAATGACCTGGAAGCTGCTTTCATCAAAAGCAGAAGTCTGTTAACCTCTTGAATTGCGACTGAACTTATGACAGCTTTGGCCATTGGCCAATACCAAACCTGATAGAAGTAGAGAACTGAAAGGACTTGGGCTTTGGGGCTTGCCCTATAGCTGCTCTTCAAACCCTGGAAACTCATGGGTTTGAGCCAAGGCCAGTGTGCTGCATGATTTATGTCTTTCATCAAATTTGGATAGTGTCCGGCTGTTATTTTTGCTTCTGCACCTTTCTCTCTATCCTCTACTTTTGGGATGACCATGATGTGTTGCCGGGAGAAAAATATGGCAGTCTGCTCCCATAAAGATTTACAGCCTTGGAAACCCTATGAGGCTGGTTCCACTTTGTCCTACAAGGTTGCTATGAGTTGGGATCGACTCAACAGCAATGGGTTTGGTTTTGGTGTGATATGTTTACTGGCGTGTTTGATGTCCCACGGGAAACGCAGGTTCTGTTCGTTTTTCTTATTCTTTTTTCCCCCTTCAGACTGGATAATTCCAAATATCTTGTCTTCAAATTTGCTGACTCTGTGTTCTGCCTGTTCAAATCTGTCATTGAGCCACTCTAGTGAATTTTTATTTCAGCTGTTGTGTTTTCAGCTTCATAATTTCCATTTGGTTCATTTTTATAGTTTCAATTCCTTTATTATAGAAACTATGTCATCATGAGTGAGACTATATCATAGAAACTATAAAAATGAACCAAATGGAAATCATGAAGATGAAAAGCACAACAGCTGAAAAAAAAAAAGTTTCTGTATCTTTATTAGAGCTCTGCTGGTGCAGTGGTTAAGAGTTTGGCAGCTAGAATCCACCAGCTTCTCCTTGGACACCATATGGGGCAGTTCTCCTCTGTCCTATAGGGTCACAATGAGTTAGGTTCAACTGAATAGCAACCGGTTTGATTTATACCACTGTGGACATTTTCTATTTGTTCATACATTGTTCTTGTGATTTACCTCTTTATTCATGGCTTTCTTTATTTCATTGAGCATATTTAAGATATTTGATTTAATGTCTTTGACTACTACTTCCAATGTCTAGGCTCCCTCAGAGATTGTTTCTGTCAGATATTTTTCTTTACTTTATATGAGCCATATTTTTCTGGTTTTTTGTATGCTCTGGAATTTTTTGTTGAGAAATGGAAACTTTGACTATTAAAATGTGGCAGTTCTGGAAATTATATTCTCTCCCTCATCATGGTTACTGCTGTTGTTTTTTGAGGGCTTCAGCCATCCATTTGCAAAGTGGATTTTTAAATTATGTATGTAATGTCTTTATTTCACCTGTGAGTGGTCAGTCAAGCATCTGTTCCATTATCTCTGTGGTCAGTTTGTGACCTTACAGATATTTCCTTAAATATGGAGATTTTTTTAAAGGTGTGTATATCTCTTTAGAAACCCTGTTAGCACCGTGGTTAAGAGCTCGGCTGCTAATCAAAAGGTTGGCAGTTCAAATCCAACAGCTGCTCCTTGGGAATCCTATGAGGCAGTTTTATTCTGTCCTATAGGGTTGCTGTTGGTTGGAAATGACTCTATGGCAACAAGTTTTTTTTTGTTTGTTTGTATCTCTTTCAGCCACTGGATCCTGAAGGGGCTAAAACAGGGCAAAAATATCCTCAGTGTTCCCTCAAGTAACCACCTGACCCACCAAAATGTACAACTCCAAATATTTGGAGGACAAGGTTCTTATAGTCCATGCTGGCATCAGTTAGCCACTCTAAGAATAAAAGCCACTGCCCGTATGTCTGTGGTCATGCTGAGGAATGGGTGCTGGTAGCTCGTTCCCCCATGTTGCTCTCTTACTAAAGCTCAGCAGCCACTCTCTTCATCAAGTAGTTCTCTGGTTGCCCTAAGTATCTGATTAGGTTGCAGAGCATTGCAATAGATGATTCTGACTTTTTTTTTTCAAGCTTAGTGCTGTTTTGCTGGAGAGACCAATACTTGGTGCTTTCTACTCTGCCATTTTCCATTACATTAAGTTTTTTCAACTATATTGTTTTTCGCATCACATTCACTGTCACTTCAAAAGTAGGATGAGGTGTCATTATTTGCTGAGCCTTTTTGGGTATTTACACTACAAATCAGGTCTCATGCCCTACTGACAGCTCAGGAATCAATGTTCTTGGTTGCCTCTCCCAGTCTGATACTTGCATATTAATTCCTTTAAAAATGATTTTTCTATGGCTATTTTTTATTTTAGTGGACTTTAAGGAATTAAAGGAGGTAAGTATGCGTATTCAATCTTCTGTCTTAAAGTGGAATCATTGACCTTGCCCATTTATTAATTGGGGATTTTATAGTAACCCCTATTGATGTATTGCTTCTGTTTATTTAAGTTTGCCTTTATGAGTGATACATTTTTATTTTGCTTTAGGTGAAAGTTTACAGCACAAATTATTTTCTCATTCAAAAATTTATACACAAATTGTTTTGTTGCCGTTGGTTGCAATCCCCACTATATATTAGCATGCTCCCACTTTCCCTTTACACCTCAGGTTTCCTGTGTCCATTCCTCCAGTTGTCCTGAACAGATGATGCCCATTTGGTGTCATACACTTCATTGAATTAAGAAGCATGTTCTTCACGTGTGTTATTGTTTGTTTTATAAGCCTGTCTAATCTTTGGCTGAAAGGTAGACTTTGGGAGTGTCTTCAGTTCTGGGTTAGCAGGTGTCTGTGGGCCATAATCTCTAATCTCTGGCTGAAGGGCACACCTCAGGAGTGACTTCATTACTGAGCTAAAAGGATGCCTGGGGACCATACTCTTGCAGTTTCTCCAGTCTCTGTCAGGCCAGTAAGTCTGGTCTTTTTTTGTGAGTTAGAATTTTTTCCTACATTTTTCTCCAGCTCTGTCTGGGGCCCTCTATTGTGATCCTTGTCAGAGCAGTCAGTGGTGGTAGCCTGGCACCATCTGGTTGTGCTGGACTCAGTCTGGTGGAGGCCATGGTAGTTGTGATCCATTAGTCCCTTGGACCAATCTTCCCCTCGTGTTTTTGGTTTTCTTCATTCCCCCTTGCTCCTGAGGGGTGAGACCAGTGGAGTATCTTAGATGGCTGTTCACAGGCTTTTAAGACCCCAGACGATACTCGCCAAAGTAGAATGTAGAATATTTTCTTTATAAACTATGTTATGCCAGTTGAGCTGGATGTTCCCTGAGACCATGGTCCCCAGGTCCCTCAGCCCAGTAATTTGGTCCCTCAGGGAGTTTGGATGTGTTTATGGAGCTACCATGACCCTGAGTTATACAGTTCTGCTGGTTTCCCCAGTATTGTGTACTCTTTTATCCTTTGCCAAAGTTACTACTTCTCTATTTGGTTATATTTTCTTACACCTAACTTATCACCTTTCTATTTTATGACTTTGAGTATTTTAGAATGCACTTCCTCCTTATCAGTTAAAAAATTAAGCAAAAATGCCATAGTTTCTTAAAAATTTTTTATTTTTTGTATTTTAAATTTAAATATGTGATCTAACTGGAAATAAGCAGGTGTAAGCAGCAAGTCAATGGATCAAAATATTTATTTTTAGAGGTTATTGTTTAGGTAGTTACCAAATTGCCCAGAAAACTACTTCTTGAATAAACCGTCTCGTTCCTCTGCTCCCCACCATCAAACAAATTGAAAAGCATTTTCAGAAAAAGGAAGCCCACCATTCTCACCATTTCATTTTAAATATATTGCTTTGGTGCAAAATATACCCTTTCTCTTTTTTTTTTATTTATCCATCTGTGATCTTTTCTCTATTAAACTCACAAAAATTTTGAGGTGTGCGGGATTTTTGCAAAACTAACAAGCAAGGGTGATTTCATAACTGGGTCTATGTGTTCCAGCCTCAAAGCAGGAGAGGTGTAAATAGAAACCACAAGGATGTCTTAAGCCATGAGAACATGATTCTCTGGGATTTGCTATTTTGTTCTACAAAGGGCTCTAGATTTTTTCCATATGAAGATGAATCTGTATATCAACTTTACTATCCACAGGGAATAACACCCTAAGCCATAGGCATTTATAAGGAATATATTCATGCCTTGGAGGATATTTACAAGTATATGTATTCCGGTGAACATATATTTTCATTTTTGATGGGTATTTGTCTAGAAGTAAATTTGCTGAATTATAAATTATAGATAGGTTCAAATAATTGTTTAAAATGGTTATACCAGTTTACACTCTCCCTTGCAGTAGATTAGAGTTCCAGTTCCTCCATTCTACTCAAAATTTGGTATTTAGTATCTTTTTTATTTTACCCATCCTGGTTGGTATGGGGTAGTATAATATTGTTGCTTTATATTTGCATTTGCATGATGACCAAAGATGTCTAGCCCCTTTTCTTGTGTTTATTGCTCACTAGGCAGGCCAAAGTGGGAGGTGAGAGTGAGGGCTGGGGTAAAAAAAGGGGTCAGAAATAATGTGCCATTTTTCCTTGTAGATCATATACTTCTGTCTGCTTTCCTAACTGGTAGCAGCTAAGCCCTGTATTAGAAATACTCCCACCACCATTCTGCTTGACTCTTTTAATGATGTTCTATTTTCTATCTCCTGAGCCCTGGTGGTGCAAAGGTTAAGAGCTCCCTGCTAACTGAAAGGTTGGCAGTTCAAACCTACAAGGCACCTCCATGGGAGAAAGACCTGGCAATCTGCTTCCATAAAGATTACAGCCTAGAAAAACCTATGGAGCAGTTCTGTTCGGTCATATCAGGTCACTATGAGTCAAAAATGACTGGATGGCACCTAACAACAACAACTTCCTCAGTTTCTGACTAAATAATAGTAGTCAATTGATGAGATTTCCCCTTTAAGTATACTTTTCTCTAGTTTCTCGTTTGTTTCAATAAACACTCATTACTGTTAAGTCAGAGAAAATAAAACTTTTGCAATGTTAAAAGTGAATAATAATACCTATCTCACACACTGTATCAATCTAAGGGTTAAATGAGGAATGACATGTGAACATAGCAGAGGGCCAAGCCTCCTATGTCACTCAGGGAATGTGTTCTTCTCTCCTCTGGCTCTCTCTCTTTTCCTTATTGCTCTGCTAAGACCTTGAGGGCTACTTATGGCTACAGGGTTCATGACTTCGCAATTCTGTTTTCCATACCAGTGCACCGTAATCTTGGGCTCATGGGCAGCCTCTCCACAGATGTAGTGCTTCCATTTCTATTCACTTATTTATTAAGTCAAGGTTCCACCTCCAGCCATTTCAACTCCTCCTGGGTCCAGACTTATACTCAAATGTCAGCATAAATCTCTGTATCGACCTCTTCATGTATAAAATGTGCATTATAATGATACATTCCTCATACAGCTATCATGCAGAACAAATATCGTAAGAAAGAAGAAGCCCTCACAAGGGTCCTGGCACCACCAGTGCATGTACTCAATACATGTTAGTTGTTAGTATCATTACCTGACATCTCCAGGTGGACGTCTAACAGTTATCACATGTTATCAAGGCCATGAAATAATTCTTGGTCCCAAGCCCTATTCTACTTTTATTAATGCATTTCTCCAGACTTCCATAATGGTAGTATGTGTTTTCTTCCACACAATGGATATGTTTAGGAAAGTTTGGCCGGGTCTTACCTAATGAATTGCTCAGACATTTGAATGGGCAAACTTTGCTACGAGCTTTAGCCAACTAATGTAGCAAACAATTAGAATCATCCTCAGCTGCTCCTGCTAGGACTCTCAATCCAGAATATCTGGTAAGACTATTGTTATGGACTGAATTGTGTCCCACAAAAATGTGTGTTGAAATTCTAACTCCCGCAATTGTAAATATGACCCAGCTTGAAAATAGGGGGCTCCCTTTGTTATGTTAATGAGGCCATAACAGTGTATGGTGGGTCCTAAACCTATTCACTTCTGAGCTATGAAAATGTGTGGAATAGACACAGAAATACACACGGGGCAGAGGAAGGCAGATGGTGGAGGGTGGAGACAAATGCCTCTACAGTGCAGGAACTCTAAGGATTGCTGGCAGTTTCTAGAAGCTGAAATAGAGGAGGAAGGACCCTCCCCTGGAGCTATGCTCTGAATTCAGACTTCTGGCCTCCTGAACTGTGAGAAAATATATTTCTCTTTTAAAGCCACCCAATAGTCACTTTGTTTTTGTTGTTGTTATTGTAACTCCTACAGGTACCAAGATGATAAATTTAGCCCAAAGTAAAGTAATGTTCTTTCCTCCTTGGTATTCGTTGTTGGTGTTAGCTGCTCTTTACTCAGCCCCTGACTAATGGTGATGCTATGCAAAGCGAGATGGGACTGTTTTGATTCGTAGTGTGTTCACTGGCTGATTTTCAAAAATAGATTGCCACCTCTTTCTTCTTCATTCCTCTTAGTCTGGAAGCTCTGCTGAAACCTGTTCAGCCTCACAGCAACAAGCAAGCTTCCTCTGACAGATGGTGGTAACCGTGCGTGCGGTGCACGGGCCGGGAATTGATTGGGGTCCCCTGCATGGAAGGCAAGGATTCAACCACTGAACCACCCTGCCCCCTTCCTCCTCGGTGCGGCCCACCAGAATCCTGCTCTTTCCCTCTCAGTGTCCTCTGCTCTCACCCGAGAGCCTTGGCAGGGTCAGCTTCGTGCTGATGGATAGAAATTTGATTGATTGATTTTTAATTGTGGTGAAAATACATATTCTTATTTTATATTTATGATTACCTACTGCTTTCCAGTCAATTCCAACTCGTAGTCACCCTGTAGGACAGAGTAGAAGTGCTCCATATGGTTTCCAAGGCTGTACATTTTTACGGAAGCCGACTGCCACATCTTCCTCCTGAAGAGCGGCTGGTGGGTTGGAACCGCCCATCCTTCGCTGAGCAGCCGAACACAGAACTACTGTGCCACGAAGGTTCTGTGCCACGAGGGTTCCTCATATGTATGATTAATTTTTATTAATTACAATACTTTCTATAGTTTTGAATTTTTTTCTATGGAGACTGCTCTGTAATCTACATATGATAAAAGTTATGCCTTTTCTTTCTTTTTTGTTTTGTGTCTTATTGTATGAGTTTGATCTCCATTTTAAATGTTTAATAAAAATAATACAAAGCATTCTTATTTTATTGCTAATTTTAAAGGAAATGTCCAACATTTCCAGTTAATACCATATTAATTATAGTTTTCCAGGTCAGGCAACTCCTTTCCTGTTTCATGTTTGCTCAGAGTTCTTATCTCTCACAGTGACTGGATTTTATCAACTGCTTTATCCCATCTCTTCAGGTGACCCTGTCTTTTCTTCTTTCACCTATACATGTGGTGAATTAAATTATTAAATCTTTAATGTTCTCTCAAACCTGCGTGCCTACAATAAACCATCTTGATCATGGCATATTATATGTTTTATTCTGTGCCAGATTTCCTTTGCCAGCACTTCACGTAGGTTTTTGCATCTCAGTTATTTAGTGTGCTTGTCCTGTAACTCTTCTTCTACCATCCTTCTGTAATTGGTTATCCTTATTAAACTAGCCTTAAGATCCAGTTGGAGGAGTGTCTCATGGTTTTCTATTCTTTGTTGCCTATGTACAAGTTTAAAATTATCTGTTTCTTGCATGTTTGATGGTAACCTGACTGAAAATTATCTAGGCCCATTATTTTCTTTGTACAGAGATCTTGAACTATTGATCCATGTTGTTTAGTGATTAAAGGCCTTCTGGTAGTAATTAGAAAAATTTCTGCTGCCTGTTCTAGGCTACTAGAATTCTATCTTAAATATTATCTTGATTTTCATGGTTTTCAGCCTCATTCAGACCAACTAATCAATGCCAAATTTTCCCCCTTTTCCCAAAGTCAGCCTCTGCAACTATTCCTGGCACCAATCCCCGTATCTAAGTCTTATTTCCAAAGAAAGATATCACAGTATGCTATCCAAGCAGTTTTGTGTGCACAGGCTCCGTGAATCCATAATGTGAGCATATAATCTTCTAATACTTATTTTTCTAATTGTTCTTTTGCTAAAACTTTTTTTCTTTACTTTCTTTTTTCATCCCTTCCCTCCTCCTCCATCTGGTAGTATTAAAGTTGTGGGTTTTATGTTCAAGTCTTCAACTCAGGTGGGATTGACTCTGTGTGCAGTGCAGTGCCCAGTTGCATCTATGCAGCGAGAGAACACACTTCTAGAACCAGAAGGCGGGGAGGGCGCCGGTTGGGCAGTTGGGGGGGGGCGGGGCTGCGCGGAGAGGGGCGCGAGGGTGGCGCGAGGCCCGGGGCAGCCCCATCGCAAACCCGTGGGGCTGCTGGACAGAGCCCGGCCTGCTGTGCCTTCTGGGACAGGCCCAGCCAGTCCAGCACCTCAAGGCCCCAGACCCCCGCCAGGCTACAGGTCCCACCAAAACTCGGGGAAGCCTAAGGCCACGGAGGGCAAGGCCCAGGGTCTGGCCCTGAGGACTTTTTCTGCCCCGCTTGATCACAATGCTTATACTGGGAAGGAGGGAAGAAGGCCTATCAGGACATGGGTCCAGAGGAGGACAGGAGGCAGGGCAGTGAGTTGTGGTCACCCATGGAGTCAGGGTCCTCCCATGGGAAGCCCACAGGGTGCCCTTCCAGGAGGAGAAATCAAAGCCACAGAGGCCACACAGCCTGGCTGCAGCCCCAGGCTGGACTCACTGCCTGCCCTGCTGCCCTGGGAAAGGCTCCCCAGGGGCGTCACCCCTAGTACAGGAAACAGCAGAGCCTGCTCTGGCTAAGGAATTTGTTTCCTCCCCTCTCATCACTGGCTGTGAGCAGTCTCTTCTCTGTGCAAACAGAAGAGGAATTATCAAAATGAGCTACATACTCCAGATTTAAGTTAAGGATCATAAGTTAACACAGAGAAATATGATTTTAGCAACAAATGCCTGCTTGGAGTCTGAGATGCATTAAAAAAAAAAAAAGAAGAGGGAAGAAGCGGGGAGAAAGGGAGGGATGGAGGGAAGGAAGGAAAGAAGCGACAGAGGGAGGGAGGGAGGAAGGGAAGGGAGGAAAAGCAAGAGAAAGGAAGGAAGGGGGAGGGTGTGAGGAAGGAAGGGAGGAAGGAAGAAAGGACTACTCAAGACCGCAGAGGGAGTGATAGGAGTCTCCTTCTTTTGCCACCCTCCCATGGTCCCAAGCTTTCTCATCTCCCACCTCTTAAGACTATATCAGCTGCTTTGAGAACTTTAGAATAAAGATCCTCAGGAATCTCACTGCTCTCCCCCCTTAGGGTTTGCCCAGTGCTGGGTGAAACTAGGACTGAGAATCTTCCACAGGCTTCCCCCACCTGTGTATTGGGCAGTCAACACACTGAAGTTTGGAGCCACTTAAAGGAAGCTGAGACTTCTGGACAATGACCCCCCGCCCAAAGTTCTGCCCATCTGGGTCTAAGGATCAGTCAGGCCATCGTGTACCCTCAGCAATGTTCCTACTGAAGGACACTTAAGGGCACTGTGGGTTTGCTCCCTCAGCGGAGAGCAAGGAGCTACTGAAAGGACACCATTGAAACCCGCAGAAGCCACAGCCCAGGGTGCTGGGGGAATTTGGGAGGGAGAGATGAGGATGAGTTCAAAAGGCAGGTTGTGAAGGTGGCCAGGGGCCAGTGACCTGAAGCCACAAAGCTGACTTAAAGAGAAAAGCCTCACACCTGCCCCTCCTGGGCCCTTTGCTCCTTCAAAGGAGAAAGTCTTTTTCCGCAGTTATGCAACTGGGCAGTAATAGTCCTTGAGTTATGACATGAACGAGTCTCTAAAACCTCTTGGGGAGAATGATGGTCAAGGAGGTTCTGACAACCCCACCCTGTCCTTCTCTCAGGTCAGAGGACCAGAGCTCCTCCACTGGTCTAGCGATTTGAAACAGGATTTCACTGGAAGGCAAACCTGTCACAGACTGGAAATACTCCTTGGGTTCATCTTCTTATAGCTCATTGTCTGGTGCTATTACACAACTTAGATACGGGACCAGGAGAGGAGTTTGGAGCTTGACCCCTGACATCTTAGCACCAGTTCCTGTTTCTTGAGGAGGGAAGAGGTGAAAGAAGACAGAGTTTACTCTGTTCTTTTTTCTGAGCCGCTGGAAATCCTTACAAAGACCCTCTCAGGTAAAGACTGATAGGAAATGCCTTGGTTTACTATAACTTTGTCTTTGAGGCACTTGTTTATGTCATTTGTATAAAATGCTTTCCTCTCAAGGAGGCATTGTAATTCTTAGCTAGACTGTCTACAGAATGACTATATGTTAACCACTAAGCTTGGTACTTAAGCAAGTGGTTACCCTTCAGAGAAGGCCAGAGGAGAGGTATATAGCCTTCATTCCCTGATGCTGCCATTGCTCCAGATGTATTTGAAATGCCTCCCTGGGGAAGGCCTTCAGAGCCGGCTCATGGGCACATGGGAATTCAGACTCATTTTGTTTGTTTGTTTGTTTGCTACCATCTTTCATTCGGTGTCCAAAATGTTATTATCCAGTTTTTCATCAGATGTGGCTACAGACATCTCTCATATTTTCAAAGTAAATTTCATTCTCTAGTACTGATACGCCACCAAGAGTGTATTCCAAAGTGTTTGCACCAAGCTGTAAAGACTTTCCAAAGAGGGCAGTCCTGCGCCATGTTGTGTAGTGACAGCAAGGTTGGCATAGAGTGTTCACCCAGATACTTAGCACTGTGCTGCTTTCTATAATTCCTGAAATTCCGAGTCTGCCACCTGAAGAACTTCCTTTAGTGCTTAAACTAAGTCTGGTGGTTATGAATTCTCTTTAGAGTTCCTTCAGCTGAGAATGTCATTATTTTCCTTTATTCCTGATGGATATTTTCACTGGATATAGAATTCTGAGTTAACGATTCTTTTCTTTCAGCACTGAAAAAATGTTGTTGCAGTCTTTTGACCTCCATGGTTTTGGATGAGAACTGTAGAGTAATTGAAAATTTTCTTCCCCTTTGTGAAATGTGTTGTTTTCTCTCTAACTTCTTCCAAGGCATTTCATTGTCTTTGCTATTCTACAGTTGATTATAACTTATTTGGGCATAAAGTTCTTTGAATTTAATTTGTTGGCATGTCCTGAGCTTCTTAAATTCGTAAGTTTGTCTTTCACCAAAATTGGGAACTGTTCAGCCCAGATTTTTTCAAATACTTTAACACCTACACAGAATACCATCTACATTCTGCTATTGAGCCCATCAAGTGAATTTTTAATTTCTAAAAAAAATTTTTTTTATTAGTGTATTCATACCTAAATTTTTCTCACATCAAAAATTGTCATTTGTAAATACCTTCTTTTTCTTTAGTGATAATATTTACATTGCCATTTGTTAAAAAAAAAAAAAAAAACTCTTCCTGTTACTTCTTAGAGCACGGTTACAATACCTTTTTACACTTTTTCTGTTATGCCAGTGCTGTGAGTCCTGCTTTAACCTTATGGAAATTGTCATTTTTTTGTTTGCTTGTTTTAGCAAGAAATAGACCCAGTTATGTTCAGGCTGCAAGTTCTGTCTCATCTCCTGTATGCTGTGGCTCAAATGTCTTTTGAGTTTTCAAAGCTTAAGAGGACGAAAATATTTTGAGGACTTATCTATGTGAGTGCCACTCAGTCTGGGACCTAGATGGTGTTCTAACCCATAATACAGTGCTCAAAGGTTTACAATGCTTCTTAGGATCAGATCTATGCATGTGCAACTTACCCATTGCCATCGAGTCAACTTAGAGGTGACTTTATGTGCGACTTTATGAAATCCCTGTCTTGAGCTGCTTCCTCTCTATCTCTCTGAGGCTCTCTGCCTTCTGAGGGGCTACCTTCCCGGTCCACTGGCAAGAATGTTGGGGCTTTAATCTCTTCATTCTGCCACGCGGTTAAGTGACTGGGTCTGTCTATGGGGCCAAATAATGGTATGATAGAGACAGAAAACGTAACAGACGTTCCTCTACACTCTTTGGGCTTAGAGTATTAGGTGTTTGCCCCTCTGCCTGCCTGCCCGCCCATCTCTCTCCTTTACAGACCGTCTTCCCCCCGCATGAGAGAAAGAAGGATTGTCTTGGACCTATTTCTATCCACAACCTGAGTGTAGTTATGAGATTTGGGCTCATTTAATTTCAGCCTCTGGAATATTCATACTTTATGTTCTGGTTTCCTCCCCCAGCCACCTTCAACCACTTCCTTTGCAGAGTCCTGAGATAGCATCCCATGCATTTGTCCAGATACTTAGTTGTCAGATACCAGCATAGCCACCGGGGAAGTGTTGGTTGTGGTTGGGGGGAGGGACTGTACACTGAAGGAGCTGCAAGACCTGGCTGCCTTGTGTGAGCAGGACTAGGGTGTGCTGAGGGCTGAGTGCTGAAGGTGCTGAGTCAAGGGGAGTTTAATGTAAAGTTGGGTCAAGAAGAGTTTGTTGATATGGGGGGAACTCTCTCCTAAAAAGGATTTATTGCCATTGTGGGGGTTCTGGAAATGGGTTTAATATGCTACAGGGATTGCGCTTGGAAGCTTGGAAAAGGCAATGGTCCACATTCTATGAAATCAAAATGCCGTTACTGCTGTGTCAGATGTTGAAAAATGGGGGGAAAGTCTCCAATACATGGACATCCAGAGTGAGTTTTCTTAAGACCATTTTTGAGAAGTCCTGAAGGACACTCCTCTCATCAGAACAATAAGGAATGCACGGTGGAGGGGAGCAGCAGCAAAGTGAAACTTAGCGATGTCTGTCCTCTGGAGGCTTAGGTTGTGGGTAGGAGACAGCTGCCTAGTAGCAATGGGAATAATGGGGTCCCAGAGCAGCAGAAGCCAGGTGGAAGCACTTAACTGTCAGAAACAAGGTGTATGTCATTACTGTAACGGTCAGCAGGTCAATATATTATCTACTGGGGCATAAAAAATTATCATAAAACATAGTAGATATTAGATAAATGGAAAAATACTCCATTCATGCTAATAAAATTTGGAAGTAGACAAATATACTGTTATTACTTTTATGACCCAACATACTTTTCTAGGTGCATTAATGAGCTAGAAAAGTTAAGGAATGAATTAAATATTAAAACAGATTTTCTTCTTTTTATGATGATAATATAATTGCATACCTAGAAAATGAGGATAAAAATTTTGGTAAACTGACAAGCCAAATATACCAAAATCAATGACTTCTCTCCAATCTAGACACAGTGCCCAAAATTGGAAGTTTCAGGGTGGGAGGAATAAAGACAATTTTCTTTACTACATGATTGCATCAAATTGTGTCCAAAACCGTAAACTACTTAGGAAAATGTTGTTTTGACTGGAACAGAAAAGAGCCTATTTGAAGTAGAGGAGGAAATAAAATTAAACCTTAATAATGCAAAAAATATGTTTTATCAAATGGGAAGTCTTGTTTAATCAATGACAGTCCCCCAAAACCAACATACAAATGTATTGCAATTCCCATTAGAATATTTACCTAGTTATTTGTTGAATTGTATACAGTAATCTTAAGATGCAAATAGTATAACAGATACGAAAGAACAGACAACAAAAACATGAAAAAGAAGGAGGCTGCTTCATCAACTAATGGAACAAATATTACATAGCATAGGAACTGAAAGCTAGACCAAGGAAACGAAGTAGCAAATCCACAAAGATTATCATAATAACCGTTAATACAGAGGTGGTATTTCAACTCAGGAAAATTATGGTTTATCTTATAAACGCTGCTGACTCAACTGATCATTCTGGGCAAAAAAAAAAAAAAAAAACTTCTAAGAATGTGATACATCAGCGATGGATTTGGGAAATTATGGGAAATGTCGGTGATAAGGATTAACAACTATTTCCATTTTATACAAGGAAGACAAAAATTGAGGACTTGCAAAATGAGCAATGAATTCAAAAGACCGTTCAGAGCAAATACGAATGGCCAATAAGCATAATCAAAGTTGTTCAAAAACACTGGTAGTGAAGAAAATATCAAAGTCCCAGTGAAACTGGCACAATTTAAAAATCTACACCACCTATGGCTGGGGCCGGGGGGTGCTGTGGGGAGAAGGGTGCCTCAGACATGGCTGGAAAGGGGCGTTATGACAGCCTTTAGGGGAAAGACACGGACATGGCTCTGTAATTTTGAAACATTCTTTGACCTAGAAATCTCACCCTTTGGAATCTATCCCATGGAAGCAAATCCTCTAGTATACAAAGGACGGTTATTGTTAATAACGGCAAAATCGACTGCCATGGATGGTGGAAAGATAGATAATTTATGGTAGAGCTAAATCAATAAAGTTTGAGTCATTAGAATGAAAAAGAACTCTGGTAGTTAAACAGGAGAAATCTCTGTGAAGTATTATTGAAGGCGAAAATGAAGGTGCAGAGAAGTCTGTATAAAATGAGCACATTAGGGTAAAGCAATAGCAATTGTTTGAGTATGCTTGAATACCTGTTTGTGTTTATGTGAGTGTGTAAAGGAGCAGACGAAGATACATTTGTGTCTGTGTGTGCTCGTATAAGCAAGGGTAAGAGAGAGTACTTACCACATTGTTAACCTGAATTACCTTGGATTCACTTCTGGAAAAGGACTGGTGGGGGCGGGGGAGTTAGAACATGCAGGAAGAGCGGACTTAGAAAGCACTGGTGATATGTGTTTCCACTGTAGTAGTGCTATGTATGAGTCTAGATAGTGTATACAGTAATTGTTCTCATCTATTTAAATGCTTTATGTGTAAATATGAGTTCAATCTTAGAAGACCCAAAAAGGCAGTGTTAGTGCCATACCTAATGACCTTCAGGGAATTAGCAATTTACAGAGCACCGTGGGTAGAGTATGACCCAATTTCCATTAGAGCAAACAAACCAGGGGATCTACTTGTGAACCTGTGACTGTGTGTATGTGTCCCAGCTGAGAAACGTAGGGAAAGATACACGTGTCTATTAACATTGGACGCCTTGGGGGTGCAGGACCAAATTACATATGAGGGTGGGACCATGACTGTAACTTTTTCATTATACAAATCTGTACCCTTAGAGGTGTTATACAAAAGACTTTCAGAGCTTTGAAAGTTGATAAACATCATCATAGATACATTATTTTAAAAACATTTTGTTGGATTTTTTTTTTTGAACGGGGAAAATATCTTTAACAACAGATACAAAGATTTTAATCACTGGAAGAAGAGCACACCACAGACTGCTCAACAGTCAGACCCAGCAGATTTCACGCTTGTTCTTGGAGACAATGAGCTCTTCTGGTCTCTACACCTGGAAATGACCAGCGAGAATTTTGTAAGGGTCCATGAAGTTACTCCTCAAACGTTTCTTGCAGGTACATGTCTACAGATAAAGGAGGAAGGCTGGACACCACATGCAGCTCACTAGGTAACTCATGTGTCTCTAGAAGATTCTCTTTCCCTGATATGCCACTACCACTTCCTTCCATTTGTTGCTCTGCTGGAAAACGTACCCTTTGCATGCTACACCTTTTCCTGGACTGAACATAGAGGAAGTTAACTGGAAAGATGCAGCTTTTAAGGAAAAATATTTTGACCAATAGCTCCAGGGACAGTAGGACCCCCTCAGCCAGCCTATGGCCACTGTGGGAATGCCAGCCCCCTCACTCTCTTGTACCTCTGATCATCCAGGGCTTTCTGTTTGATCATCAGGAGACTTCAGAATTCACCTCGCCTGAAAGCCCTCGCTTCCTCCGTCTCTGACCCTGTCCCTCGCAGGAGAGTCTGTCACTCTGAGAAGTACAAACAGGGCAGCCTGTGGTTGGAAATGCCTGTCCTGGAGGCTCTGCCCTTCCTTCCTTGCCCCTGAGGGCTTCCCTGTGCCACTTGGGGTCTCATCACCGAGGGAAGGACATACCCCTGGCACCTCCAGGGTTTCCCAGTTCCTAATACTTGCTGTTGTGGCTGAAACTTGGCCTTTTCTGCTCATTATCGAGTCTGGGCCTTGGGAAGACTGATCTCTGGGTCTTGGGAAGACTCATCTATGAGCCCAAGGATTTGGTCTTAGGGATCCCTGGGGCCTGTCCATCACCACCATCCTCTCATCAATTCTCCCTCTGTCCTGGGACCCCTCACTCCCCTTGGGGGCGCTGCTGTGGGAGACAGAATCCCCTGGGCACAATGACACTAATGATAGTAGTACCTTATAACAAAAATGTTTACTCTAAAAACACTATAACATGTCTTGGGATTTTATATTTGTAAATAGAAGATCATCCAATGTGCTCCCTCCCCCCTTTATTTGCAGAATGTTCAGTGAATTTGCTCCTTTGGAACATGGGAATGACCTCATTTTCTTGAACTTTTATAATATTTTGTGACTTCTCCAAAAGGAGTTTCCTATGAAAGTGATTTTCTTAGTAAATTTAAACACGCAAATGGGAGAAATTTTCACCTCTTTTTAAGGGAAGTCTTTCATAGAAGGAATTATACTTAAACGTTAGAGAATAATTTGTATATTTAGTTAAGACCCTGACAGGTATACCTCTTCCTTGTACCCTTCTTAACCAAGCCACAGTAATAGGTTAAAATTGTTTCCTCTTGAAAACAATTGAACAGTAGCCCCTTAAATGTCCTTATTAGATGAGTGACTTCAGAGTGATGCAGAAAACATATGTTTGGCCGAAAGCCTTGACGCCACAAACCTGAGAGGCTAAGACACAACCACCTCACCTGTGTTTGTCTAGGAGGGTTGTACGTGTCAACATAAGGTCTATCTATGTACATTTCTGAACATGAGGGAAGGATTCGAGACCTCAGGATGAAGAGAGAAAACAGACGGAGCCAGGTTGGGTGTGTGAGTGTGGTGTGGGGTGGAAAGTAGCGAAAGCTCTCAGAAGCAAGTTAGCGGCCAGGCAGAGGACCAAGGAGGAAACAGGAAACAGGGCTGGGGCGGTCCAGGGCAGCATGGGCAAGCAGCTGAAAAGATGGAGGAGGGCAGACACTGGCTGATGAAAGGGTGTACAATTAGGAACCACAGAAGCTCAGGTTCAGTTTGTTGTTGTCAGTTGCCATGAAGTCGATTCTGACTTGTGGCGACCCCATGTGTTTCAGGGTAGAACTGCTCCATTGGGTTTTCTTGACTGTAATCTTAAGAGAAGCAGATCGCCAGGACTTTTCCTCCCAGTACTCCTACTTTTAGGTGAGCTGTCGAGCACAAACTGCATCACCTAGGCACCTTTACCTCCTTGACCTATACTTTAAATTAAGTAGAGTAGGAATTTAAAATGCTATCTTGAAGTGAGGCTTTGCTGTGACTGGGTGTTAAGCCTTGGAAGAGGAGAAGGGGATTCCCTGGATCTAGGGGGATGGGGTCTTCCGCCCAAGCCCAGGCTGGGACAGCATAGTTCACAGTGGTACAGACACAGTGCTTCCTCACGCCACCCACTTTCATAAGCTCCTGAGAAATTTTACTTCTTTCGTTATTCCTGACATGACATATTAATTCAATCTTATTTGAAAATATGATACAAATGAATAACTGATCTCCCTAAACACCCTTCACCCCCGTCCCAGTTGCCCAGTGGCTTCCTCAACATAGGAGGTTCCCAAGCCTGAACAATTGAGTAGCTAGTCTGTGCCTACTCAGAAAGGCCCTTAGAGTTACAGTAGTGTTCTTTGGTTCACTCACTCATTCCTTTATTCATATCACTGTTTTGTTGTCTACTAAATGACAGCAAGTACTTTCTCTGGGAGAGCCACTTCATCTCCTCACTCAAAATCCATATCTTGTCTCCAAATCTTGTCTGGTGAAATCAGACTCTTTGCCACACACCTCCTGTCAATCAGGAAGAATTTTTCTCCCACCCCTACCTCGAGTCTTAGAGGTTTCTCCTTCCCATATTGCCATTTCATCCTGACTGGGTGAAGGTAAACCAAAAAAAAAAAAAAAAGGTCCCCCAAAGGATGTTCACCCCTCTGTTCCAAGCTCTCACGAGTTGGGAACTCCAACTGAGGAATCACTCTCTGTGAACTGGTAGCTTAAGTTGCTCTCCCACAGGAGACCTCAGATCGACAACCTCTCCAAAGAGCAGTTGGATCTGAGTGAGCACCAAGGCTTCCATAACACTTGTGTGACATCATTGCTGACATTGTTCAGTTTCGAGGGCCCAGTTTGAACCTAAACAAGACAAACATGGCAGCTTTTGGAGATGTTGGGAGGATTGGGGGAAACTTAATAATAAGTATGTAATAAAAATGAATTGAAAGTTTTCCCTGCCTTCAAAGAGGTTACCATTCTATTGGAAAGAGAAATGTGAGTTCAGGGAATGATAACGGAGTGTGATGGGCTGTGGTTTCTCCCAAACCTCTTATCTCTGAATTTTAGATGGCGGCTTACTAGCTTGGAAGACCCCAGATGCCATTCACCAAAACTGGATGCAGAACATTTTCTTAATAAACTTCCTTATGCCAATTACCTACACGTCCCCCGAATCCATGGTCCCCAGACCACCGCCCCTGCTCTCCTGTCCCTCAAAGTATTTGGTTGTGATCAGGAAACTTCTTAGCTTTTAGTTTAGTCCAGTTGTGCTGACTTCCCCCGTATTGTGTGTTGTCCTTCCCTTCACCTAAGATGATATTTGTCTACAGTTACTGTTAAAAAAACTGTCTTTGGAATTGGAATTGGGATTGCATTGTATCTGTAGATGGTTTTGGGTAGAACTGACATTTTCACAATGTTAGTGAATTTTCTTCTCCCTCACTCCCCACACTCTTAACCATCAAAGAATGTTTTCTTCTGCGTTTAAACTTTTTCATGAGTTCTTACAATAGTGGTCTCATACAGTATTTGTCGTTTTGCGACAGACTAATTTCACTCAGCATAATGCCTTCCAGATTCCACCCTCAGTCCCCTGTAGGCCCGAATGCTGCCGCCAGGTGGGCAGACGCTGCCTGATGGCCGCCAAGAAGAGGGAGGTGAGGGAGAGTGTGGGTCTGCAGGCACCTGGAGGAGCAGCTGGAGAAGCAGAGAGAGGAGCTAAAGAGGCTGAGGGACCAGCTGGAGAGGCTGCAGAGGCAGAAGTTCAGGCTACAGAGGGTGCAGGTGCAGCACTAAGGCCAGAGCGGGAAGCACCAGAAGACCCTCTAGCACCCCCGGACTAGGAGGAGCAGGGCCTTTGGGCTGGAAGTGTGGGCCCTTCAGGAGAGACCTCCATTCAGTTTTGTTTAACCCAGCTCCCCTGGAAGATCCCCACCCTCCTACCCCGAATACACAGAGAGCTCCAGCCCTAGGAGGATCTGGATGGAGGAAGCCCCAGATGGCTGACCGCAGACACCAGGTCCCCTCAGAGGCTCCACTGGCCCAGAAGAGGAGAGGACAGGCCTCACCTGGATGATGAGGTCTCAGAACTCTGAGGATGAGCATAGCATAAGTAGGGAAAGGGAAATGGGATTTCAGTGGGACTTGGGAGGCTGAGGGGTCCCTGCAAGGACAGCTCTAAGGGAGGTGTGACGGTCATGGGGTGTCACTGAGTTCTTTGCAGGAGAAGGAATCAGAGAAGCCGCAGACTGAGCGGAACCTGCCCGCAGGTGAGCAGTGAACATAAAGCCCTAAACCAAGGCCTCTGGGTCCCTTCCCAGCAGCCTGCAGGCAGAGAAAGAAGCAGGGCTTGGGAGGAGGACAGGAGGGCGGGGTGGAGAAAAAGGAGCTCACCCCGGTCATGTCTTCTGTCCTCACAGGGTGAATTTGGGTTTACGATTAGGATTAGGGGAGTGGAAGGGGGAGCTGGTGTAGCAAAATCCTCCTGGGTGTTTTCCATTTCTGGATAAGAGTTGATCCAGTGCTTGCAGGATATTTTCTGTATAGCATGTCCTAAGGTAAGGAGTAGAGCTTTGGAACTTTTTCCTCTCCTCTAAATCAAGCTATTCTTTCAGGTTTTCCACATGTTAATGAAACTTGCTAATATTTTTTCTTCTTTCTGTGGTCTAACCTGACATGTCCTGAGGTCAAAGAACTGAAGAAAAAGGTTGACTCAGATGAAAGAAGCAGAGGGCAGGCTTGTAAACCCAGAGAGAACAGCAAGAACACAGGTGATCAGAGGTGAGGGTGGGAAGGGGCAGATTCAGGCCCAGACTAAGTAGTGGACAGAAAAGCCCAAATCTCAGCCGTAGCTTCAGGTCCCAGGTCTGGACATGACAGGGGCGTAGCCATCTCCCTGGAAGATGAGACCTCTACTGTCACAGGGAAGCCTTCGGGACACAGGCAGGGAGGGCAGGACCTCCAGAATGAGCACCTCCAACCACAGGCTGTCCTGTGTGGATTTCTCAGAGTGACAGAGACAGCTCCTGCATGGAACAGCGTCAGAGGTAGAGGGCAGTGAAGGCTTTCAGGACAGGTGAATTCAGCAGTCTCCTAAGGATCCAAAAGGAAAATCAGAGATTCTCAGAGGTATCAGAGTGGGAGAGGTTGGCATTCCCAGGTTGGGGAGAGGCTGGTTGGGGAGGTACTGCTTTCTGAAATCTTTTCATCAAACTCTCTTCTATTCATCAACTATCTTCTCAGTTGATGTCATCTAAGCTCAGTCCTGAAAAGGGCCTAGAATGCACAAGGGTGGGCTATTCGGTGTGGCAAGGTGGGGAGGAGGTAGTGGCAGCATATCCGGGAAAGAGAATCTTCTAGAGGCACATGAGTTACCTAGTGAATTGCACATGGTGTCCATTCTCCTTCATTTAGCTGTGGACGTGTGTTTGCAAGAGGTGATTGACTTCCCCAAATTATTTCTGGTCATTTCTAGTTACAGACACCAGAAGAGCACATTGGCTCCAAGAACATGCAAGAAATCCACTGATTGTGATTATTACTGTCTGTGGTATGCTCTCCTTTCAGTGATTAAAACCTTTGTCTGTCATAGAGAATTTTCACCTATTTAAAAATATATGTCTATGTCATTTACTAATTTCCAAAGCTATGAAATTCTTTTTTATTACATGTCTAAAAATACAAATTTGTATAATGAAAAAGTTAACATGCAGAGTCCCACCCTCATATTTTGCTCCTGCTCCCCCAAGGTATCCAAAGTTAATAGACACGTGTATCCTTCCCTAGGTTTCTCTGCTGTGACATGTATACACAGTCACAGGTACACAAGTAGATCTGATGGGGTGTTTGCTTTTATGGAAACTTGGTCACACTCTACCCACATTGCTCTTGCCCCTTCTTTCCCTTGACATTCTATCTTGACTCTCTGTAAGTCATTAGATATAGCATTAACTATATTTTTATGTCTTCTAAGTTACACACATAAATTAAATAGATGATAACAATTTTAGTACACTTTATCTAGACTTATACATGTTGTTAAGTGCTATCGAGTTGGCTCTGACTCACAGCGACCCTATGCACAACACAACAAAACACTGCCTGGTCCTGGGCAACCCTCATAATGGTTGCTATATTTGAGCCCACTGTTGTAGCCACTGTGTCAGTCAATCTCATTGAGGGTCTTCCTCTTATTCGCTGGACCTCTGCTTTACCAAGCATGGTGTCCTTCTCCAGGAACTGGTCCCTTCTGATAACATGTCTAAAGCCATCCTTGCTTCTAAGGAACATTATGGGTTCTTTCAAGACAGATTTGTTTGTCTCATACATAACACTAGTGAAATGGAAACACGTTATCACCCATGCTTTTTCAGTCCACTCTTCCTGCATGTTCTAGCTTTCCACCCCCTGTTCTTTCCCACAAGTGAATCCAAGGTAATGCACTTCGACCATATGGTAAGTAGTCTATCTTATCCTTGCTTAAAAAAGCACACGCACACATACATGTACCATCATCTGTTCATTTATACACACACATACATGTAAACAGGTATTCAAATATGTTCAATTGTTATTGTTCTACCCAAATGTGCTCATTTTATATATACTTTTCTGCACCTTGATTTTTTCAGTAAACTTCCATAATACTTCACAGAGATTTCTCCTACTTAACTACTACAACTCTTTTTCATTCTAATGACTCCCTATGTTATTGATGATGTAGCTCTACCATATATTCTCTATCATTTCACCACCAATGGACAGTCAATGTTTTGTCAGCATCAATAATAAACATCCTTTGTATAGTACAGGATTCGCTTATGTGGAGTAGACTCCACAGAGTGAGATTTCCAGTTCAAAGAATGTTAAAAGTACAGAGCCATGGTCATGTCTTTCCCCTATAGGCTGTCCTAAAGCACCTTTCCAGCCATGTCTCAGGGCTTCCTTCTCCCCACAGCCCAGCCAGCTATAGATGGTGTCGATTTTTAAATTGTGCCAGTTTCACTGGGACTTTGATATTTTCTTATTTACCAGTGTTTTTGAGCAACTTGGACTATGTTTATTGGGCATGTGGATTTGCTGTGAACGATCTGTTTGAATTCACTGCTCATTTTTCAAGTGCTTAACTTTTATCCTTCTGTGTAAAATATAAACTGTTATTAATCCTGGTCATCTACATTTCACATAATTTTCCAAATCTATGATTTGTGTATCACATTTTTGCAAGCTTTGTCCCCCAGAACAATCAGTTGAGTCAGCACCATTTATTAAATAAATATGATTTTCACACCACCTTTTTTTTTTTTTATGAATAGTTACTGTGATTTCCTAGTAGGTTTTCTATTTCAGTTGTCTACCTGTCAGTTTGTATGCTATGTAATATTGATTTGTTCTGTTACTTGATGAGGTAGACACCTGTTACTATCCTGTTATTTCAGGTTTTTCTTGTCTATTCTTTGGTAATGCAGCCCTGGTGTTGCAGTGGTTAAGTGCTTGACTGCTAATTGAAAGAAAGGCTGCCAGGTCGCACCCACCCAGTGGCTCTGAGGGAGAAAGGCCTGGCGGTCCGCTCCCATAAAGATTACGGCCTATAAAGGCCTACTGGGCAGTCAGACGGGATGGCTGAGTCAAACATCTTGTCCAAGGCTCCAGCAACAACATTCTTTGTTATCTATTGTACTACTTGTAGCTTATGATTAATGTATACAATTAAAAAACAACTACCCGAATATTCTAATTGGAAATGCAATCCATTTATGTGTTAGTTTTGGGAACCTCCATTTGATTAACAAGGCTTCCCACTTGGAAATATGGCATATTTTTTTGCACATATTCAGGTTTTGTTTTATTTACGTTAATACATTAGTTTTCTTTATATATGTCCTTCGCTGCTCCGGTCAAAACAATGTTCCCCTAAATATTTTATAGTTTTGGACACAGTTTGCTACAGTCAAGTAATAGGCGAAAGAGAACGACCAGCCTTTCCCACCCTTGCTAATTTTAGTCTCTTATGTCCACATGGGACAGAAACCCTTGATTTTGATGTATTTGTCTTTTATTCGGGTATGCAATTATATCATTATTTTGAAAATCTGTTTTTATACTTATACCAGTTATTTAAATTTTCTAGTTTAACCCTTCACCTTAAAAGTATGTTGAGTCTTACCAAAATCTTTGTCTAGTTCCAAATTTATCAGCATGAATTGAATATTTTTCCATTTATCTCTCATCTGCTAAGTTTGGGGATAGTCTATTATGCCCCAATAGGTAACTAATACTCTGACCTGCTGACCGTTGTTGTAATCACACACAACTTGTTTCTGACAGTTAAGTACTTCTACCTGGCCTCTGTTGGGCTGGGATCCCATTACTTATATTGGTATGAGGTAGCCCAGCTCCCATGAACAATCTCAGCCAATAGAGAATTGTTGTCGTTTGTTGTTGTCGTTTGTTGCTGTCAAGTCATTTCCAACTGATGACAACCCCATGTGTGCAGCGTACAACTGCTTAATAGGGTTTCCAAGGCTGTGACCCTTTAGAAGGAGATCACCAGGCCTGTCTTCTGAGGCACCCCTCGGTGGGTTCAAACTGCCAACCTTTCAGCTGGTAGTTGAGCACTGAACTGTTTGTGGCACCCAGGGACCCCCTAGAGAAGACAGATATCAGTAAGTTCAGTGTTGTTGCTGCTCCCCTCATCTCTGCATTCCTTATTATTTTGATGAAATGCGTGTCCTTCAGGACTGCCAAGAAATGGTCTTATAGAAACTAACTCTGCCACGGCCACATATTGGAGACTTTTGCCTCATCTTCCCACATCTGACACAGCAGGTCTGGCATTTCTATTTCGTAGATAGTGGGCCATTGCCTTTTCCAAGCATCGAAGAACAATGCCACAGCTTACGAGACCCATTTCTAGAGCCCTTGCTATGGCGATAAATCCTTGTTAGGAGAGAGTTCCCCCATATCAACAAACTGTCCTTGACCCAACTTTATATTAAACTCCCCTTGACTCAGCACCTTCAGCACCCATCCTCAGCACACCCCCGTCCTGCTCACACAAGGCAGCCAGATCTTGCAGCTCCTTCAGTGTACAGTCCCTCCCCCCCTTACCACAACCAACACTTCCCCCAGTGGCTATACTGGTATGTGACAACTAAGTATCTGGACAAATGCATGGGCCGCTATCTCAGGACTCTGCAAAGGAAGTGGTTGGCAGTGGTAGGAAACCAGAACATAAAGTATAAACATTCCAGAGGCTGAAATTAAATGAGTCCAAATCATGTAACTGCATACCAGCTGTGCACAGAAACAGCTCCAAGAGAAGCACTCTCTCATATCAAATGGGATAGAGGGTCCATAAAGGAGAGAGGTGGGCAAGTCGGCAGGTGGGAAGAAACTTAAAACTCTGGAAGAACAGATTCCTTCTCTCTGACCAGAGTATGTAAGGGCCCAAGAGTGTGGAGGAAGCTCCATTACGTTTTCTCTCTCCCTGTCCGCTGTTGGCATTTAGTCAGTTCTGCCTCAAAGGGTGTGACTTTTCGAAAGCAGATCACCAGGCTAGTCTTCTGAGACGCTTCTTGACAGACTCATGCTGCCAACCTTTGGGCCGGTTGTGGAGTATTTTGGCCCCATAGGCAGAACCAGTCGCTTATGTGCACGACAGAATGAGGAGATTAAAGCCACAGGATTCCTACCAGTGGGCCAAGAAAGCACTCCTTCAGAGCTCAGAGAGCATCAGAGAAATAGAGAGAGGAAGCGGCACAAGAAAGAGATTCTTCAAACTTGCTATGAACTCCTGGTTCACCACCCATCCCCCCAGATGCATATGCCTTGCCCTGACCCTAAGAAGCACTATCAAATCCTTTAAGAGCCTCACTAGGGGTTACAACGCCATCAAGATTCCAGTCTGGGTGGCACTCATGTAGATTAGACCCGAGTATCACCGCAAAGGCTTCAAAAATTGAACAAAGATGTGAGCCACAGAATACAAAAACAGGACAGAACTTGCAGCATGAACATATCTGGGTCAATTGAATGCTAAAAAAAACAAAATTAACATTTTGTTTTTCCATAACATTTAAGCAAGACTTACAGTTTTGAAATCTTAAGACACGTATTTTAAAATGCTATTCTAATCATGCTCCAAGAAATATCAGGGACATTTTTTAAATACGTGGAAAGATAGTGGCTATTTGCAAATGAAAATTTTACATGCTAAAAATGCAATGCTAGCAATGAAAAATTCATTTGATAGTTTCAAAAGCAGAATGGTGATGACAGAGAAAAAAACTGAGTTGGAAGTAGATCAATAGAAAATATTTATTCTGAAAACAGAGAAAAAATACAGAAAAAGATGAGCAGAGCCTCAAAAACTAGACCAAAACCCTATTTCTTTATTGGAACTCCAGAAGACATGGAGAAAATGTGTGGTGCAGAAAAAAGTATTAGGAGAAATACTAACACTTTCCAAATTTGGTGAAAGACATGAACTTACAGATTCAAGAAGCTCAGCAAACCCCAATGAGTTAAATTTAAGGAATTATATACAGCAATAACATATTATTATGAAAATATTTTAAGCACACTATACGAATTCTTTTACAGTGACATGTAAAAAAGAAAACGGCGTACTGTGCTTATGACAATACCTGGGAGGGGGAAAATGCAGTTGACAAAAAAAGAAAAAATATATATAAAACATGCATTATTTGCATAAAAATATGATATATCATAATCAATGGCAGAATAACAAAGACCAAGAAAATACTCAGGAAGAAGTTAGACAGAAAACAACACATTTCAAATGGGAAAAATAATTCAAATAACTCTATAGTCATTATCAGAAGCCATGGAAGCCAAAAGATTGTGAAACAACATTTTTTCAACACAAAGAGGGAAATATTAATCTATATAGATATATAATTCTATACCCAGTCATACCTTTGGGAGTAAAGCAAAAGTAATGCCATTCTCAGGGGATGGAAAACTGAGAGAATTCATCACCACCAGACTTCTGCTAAATGAAACACTGAGAAAAGTGGTTCAGGTGGTAGACTTGGAATTTCATTCATATTTCAGGAAAGCAGAAAATGTGGGAACTATGTGGATAAATATACTATGTCAACACTGTAGTCACTGCACAACATGGCACTGGACATGCCTCTTTGGAAAGGTTTTCCAGTCTCTTGGAAATGCTTGGGAATACACTCTTGGTGGCAAATCATTATTAGAGAAAGGAATTAATTTTGACAATATCTGAGAGCTGGCTGTATTCAAGTCTGGTGAATAAACTGGAAAATAAATTTTTGGACCCAAAATAAGTCGTGGAAACAAAAAAATGAGTCTCAATTCCCATGTGGCCATGAGCCAGCTCTGAAGGCCTTCCCCAGAGAGGCATTTCAAGCACATCGGGAGCAATGTCTTCCTGTTGTTTTTGCTAGGTGCCATCGAGGGGATTTCTGAGTCACCGTGGCCTGGTGTGAAAGGAGAATTGTCCCCATAGGGTTTACTGGTGTGTAATTTTAACGGGAGCAGGCTGCCAGATCTTTATTCCTTAGAGCCTCTGGGTAGGTTCAAACAATTAACATTTCGGTTAGCAGCCGAGCACTTAACTTTTGTACCACCAGGGCTCCTTGGAGCAATATCAGTACCACAGAAGTTGGTATGAACCTTCCCATGGACCTTCTCTGAGAGATAATCCCTTGCTTAAGAACCAACTTTAGTTTTCATATATACTCATTCTGCATCAAGTCTAGGTAAGAATTAGAGTGCATCCTTGAGAGGACAATATTTTATATGTGGTCATCAACAAAATATGCCTCAAGGGCAAAGTTTAAGAATAAACCAAGGGATTTCCCATCAGTCCTTGGGACCTGAGAGGGTCTTCAGGAGGATTTTCTGAGACTCATGGAAAAGGAAGTAGTAGATGCTGCCTTCTTTTTACCACTTCCCTCCCAAACAAACAGGAACCACTGCTAAGATGTCAGGTGTCAAACCCAAACTCCTCTTCGCATCCTCTATGAAACTTGTATAGTAAGACCAGGAACCAGGTGTTCAGCTGTGTGAAGAGAAAAGAAAAATTTTTTTTTTTTTTTAGTATTTCCCATCTTCCAAAGTTTCGAGTTCCAGTGGAATCCTGTTATAAGTCACTAGATCAGCCCAGGACCTGGAAGACTGAAATTCCTGGTGCTCTGACAAGTGGGAGGGGTGGGGGGGGCACTGGGCAGAGCCTCCTTGACATCACTTGCCCCAAGAGGCTCTGGAGGCTGCTTCATGTTAAAAGTCAAAGGCCCTTCCGGCCCAGCAGAGTAAGAGCAGGGAAAGACTTTCTCCATTGAAAGAAGAGATGGGCTCAGGAGCTGCAGGTGTGAGACCATTCAGCTTTTTGGCTTCAGGGCATCCCGGCCGGCCCCAGTTCACCTTTACAACTGGGCCTTTATAGCCTCTCCACTTCTCTCTCCCTCCCAGCTTTCTCCCAGCACCATGGGCTGTGGCTTCTGCTAGTTTCAATGTTTCAGTAGCACCTCACCCCACTCAGAGGAGGCAGGTTTGCAGGGTGGGGGGCACAAACCCATAGTGCCGCTTAGGTGTCCTTCAACAGAAACTCTCTGGAGGGGACAAGTTGGCCTGACTGATCCTGAGACCCAGACAGAGGGAAACCCAGGGGGAGGGTCATTGGTTGAGGAAGTGTCAGCACCCTCAGGGTCATGTCCCTGGGGTCATGCCCAATTGCAGGAAAAAGGAATTAGCTCTGCAGCTTGGTGTGTTGACCATCCAGTATGAAGGCCCCGGAAGCCTCTGGAGAATTCTCAGAATTTAGTCTAGTCCAGCACTGGGGAAATCCTTACTGAATGAGAGCAGCCATATTCCTGGGGATCTTTATTCTAAAACTCTCAAAGCAGTTGATACAGTCTTAGGAGGTGGGAGATAAGAAAGCTTGGGGCCACAGAGGGACTGTGGCAAAAGAGGGAGGTTCCTATCACTCCCTCTGGGGTCTTGTTCAGGATTTTTTTTTTTTTTTTAATGCAACTTGGGCTCCAAACAGGCATTTATCGCTGAAGTTGTATTTATGATCCTTAACTCAAATCTGGAGTTTTGAGCTTATTTTGATGATTTCTTCTTTAGTCTATGGAGAAAGGAGTCTACTATAAGCCAGTGGTGAAAGTGCAGGAAATAAAGTCCCTAGTCCTGACCGGGGTCGGCTCTGCTGCACCCCAAACTAGGGGTGACCTCCCTGGGGAGCCCTTCTGAGGGAGAAAGGGGGTGCAGTGTGTGTACCTACAGTGTGGCCTCTGGGGCTTTGCCTTCTCCTCCCAGAAGTGCAACCTCGGGCCTCCACGTGCGGACCCAGAGTTAGAGGGTGACCTCAACTCTCCCACCTTTCCTGGGTCATCCTCTGGACCCAAGTCCCCATATGCCTCCTCTGCCCTCCTATCCCAGCATAAGCGCTGTGATCAGGCTCAGGTGCGTGCACTGGGTCTCGCTCTCTGTGACCTCAGGCTTCCCCTATTCTGGTGCGACCTGTGAGCCTGGTGGGTCTGAGTTCAGGGCAGGGCTGGGTGGGCTGGGACTGTCGCAAAAGGCTCCTGAAGCCAGCTTCATCCTGCTGCCCGCGAGCTTGCGGTGGGGCAGCCCTGGGCATCGCGCATCCCCCAGGGCGCCCCTCTCTGTGCAGCCCTGCCCCGCCCCCACCCCCCAACCACCCACCCTCCGCCTCAGGCCTCCTAGTTCTAGAGGCGCCTTTTCTTGATGCCCAGATGCAACTGGGCACCGCACCGCCCCGCAGAGTCAATCCAGCTAATGACCTCAACCTGAAATGCACAACTTTAAAACTGCTAGATAGGTGGGAAATGAAAAAAAAAAAGTAAATGTGAAACACTTAAAAAGAACAATTACAAAGGTGTCACATTATGTGGGACTGACTGTATTCTCACATCATAGACTCAAAGGAGGCTTGGTTGTATGTTTCTTTGCAAATAAGTCTTAGATAAGGGAACTGGTACCAGGAGTAGATACGCAGCGTGACTTCCGGAAAATGGAAAATCTGGGATTGATTAATTGGCCTGGATGAGGCTGAAAACAGTGATAACCGCGTAATATTTAATGATGACATCCTAGCAGTCTACAACATGCAGTGAAAATTTTTCTAAGTAAATTGGCACCAGAAATGGCCTTTAATCACTATACAAAATGGGTCAGTAGTTCAAGATCTCCCTAAGAAGAAGGAATCAACTCGATGGCCAAATGGTTTCAGGTTTGGGAGACCACTTTCAGGCAAGTTCCAGCAAACATGCAAAAAACAGATCATCTTAATCTTGTACATAGTCACCAAAGAAGAGAAAAATATGAGATGCTCTCCAACTTGATCCCTAAGACTACTTTAATATTGATACCGAATTAGAAAAGAAAGGTATAAGTAATTGAGATGCAAAACCCTACATAAAATGCTGGCAAAGAACTCCAGACAAGTGTAAACCATGTAATACGCCACGATCAAGGGGGTTTATTGTCAGCATGCAATCGAGTGAACATTAAACATTTAATAACTTAATCCACCACATGTGTAGGTTAAGGAAGAAAAGACAAGGCTCACATAAAGAGATGGCGAAAAGTAGTGATAAAATCCAATCACACTGAGACATAAGAACTCTGAGCAAACTAGGAACAAAAAAAGGAGTTCCCAAACTTGGAAAACTACAACTAGCATGATAGTTCATGGCGAAATGTGGGACATTCTCTTTAAAATTAATTAGCAATAAAACAAGGATGCTTTCTCTTATTATTTCTATGAAATATTTAACAATGGAGGTCGAAGCTAGAACGAAATGACAAGAAAAAGTATAACTGTTATTATTCATAGATTATACGAATGTCTTCACAGGAAATTTTTAAAAGCCATAGAAAACATTAGAATTAATACTAGTTAATCATAAATACAAAGTAAAAAATAAAGTGAATTTCTATGCCTCAGCATCAAGCCGGCTCTTTTGTAGCTTAGTGAAAGCAGAGGACACTGATAGGGAAACAGCAGGATCCAGGTGGGCTAGACAAGGAGGGGAGAGCACTATTTTACCCTAGGCTGGATTTATAAGCACAGATATGTGTGTTAGTTACCTAGTGCCGCCATAAGAAAAAAATAACACAACTGAGTGGCTTTAAAGAACAGAAATTTATTTTCTTACAGTTCAGGAGAGGCTCGAAGTCTGAATTCAGGGCACGGCTCATGTCTACTTCAGCTTCTAGCAGCTTCCAGCCACCCTTTGTGTTCCTGGCCTTGTAGATGCATCTGCTCCTGTCTGTGTCTATTCTGCTGTTTTTATAACTCAGAAGGGACTAGGTCTAGGACCCACCCTACACTGGTATGGCCTTATTAACATAATTTTAAAAATCCCCTATTTCTAAATTAGGTCACATTTACAGGTACAGTGGTTAGGATTTCAACATACCTTTTGGGGTTATACAATTCAGTCCATAATAGTGCCCTCACCAGACATTCTGGACTGAGAGTCCAAGCATGAGCTGCTGAGAGTGGTTCTGTTTTTTTTTCTATATTAGTTGACTGTAACTTGTATCAATGGTCACCCATATGAACTTTGGAGCAACTTATTATGAAGGACCTGGTCAACCTTTTTAACCATGTCCATTATGTGGAAAAACACACAGACTCCCATCACTGTAGCCTTGAGAAATTGATACGGGTGGAATGGGTTTGGGACCAAGACTTGCTTCATGGCCTTGATAACATGGCATAGCTGTCAGACGTCCACGTGGAGATGTCAGGTAATAATACTAACAGCTAACACTTACTGAGCACATGCACTGGTGTCAGGGGCTCTTGTAAAAGCTTCTCCTTAAGAGTTTTGCTCTGCATGATAGTCCTATGAGGAATGTGCCATTATAATGCCCATTTTACAAAAGAGGTCGATACAGAGAGTTAGGCTGACATTTGAATATACGAGTCTGCACCCAGGAGGAATTTGACTAGAGCTACAAAGCTGGCATCTTTAGCTACAGATAGACAGCAGTGGACTCACTGAGTCATTCTAGACAGAGGGTGTCAATAGAGAGAACTAAGCACCGAGCCCTAGGGCACCCTGACGCCTACAAGCTGGCCAGGTGAACCACAGCCAACAAAGCTCTCTGAAGGCCAGTGTGGTTCCTGGAAGGTGGCCTGTCCTTTCTCTAGGCCGAATTTCCCCACTGCCCCTCCCACCCGCACTGGCTTGTCCCCTTCCTAATGGCAGGGACAGTGTGTAACTTTCACCACTGCCCAAGATCCCAAGGTTACAATAACATTGGTATGGAAAGCAGAATGATGGAGTCAGGAAGCCTGGTGGTCACATGCAGCCAGCTGGAAAGAGAAAAGAGCAAATAAACAAGGGGAGAAGACCGTGAGCCAGAGGAGTGGGAGAAATGAAATATTTCCTGAGTGCCAAGTAAGGCTGGGCGACTGCTAGTGGCATGTAGTTCCTCATTTAAGCTTCAGAGGGACACAATGGGTGGAATAGACATTGTTACCACTTTCATCATGCAAACGCTTTATTATCTTTGATTTTAACAGTCACATGTTAACAAACCAGAAAACTGAGAAAAGTATAATAAAAGAATACATCTCATCAATTGCAGACTATAATGTTGCCTCAGAAGCTGCTCATTTTTGTTGCTGCTGTAAATATTGCACACAACCTTTGCCAAGTGAACAAGTTGTACAGGTGTACAAGCTATTGACAGCAATTACATTAATCAGCTGTGCAAACTTACCCTTATCAATGGGATTTTTCCACCACCATAAACTGAAACTCCGTGCTCTGTATGCAATAACACTGCTTTATTTCCTCCCTCCTGCCCCGTTAACCCCTAATAAACTTTCGTTACTATACATTTGCCTGTTCTTATAAAAGGCAGGTTTCTGAATCTGAAAGCTCTTGACAAGCCACAAGGGTGAATTCGTATGGTAGCAGAAGTTATTTGCAATACCTATGTCCTACTATGGACTTGGTTCTAGAATATATAAAGAACCGTTTATAAAGCAAAAACAAAAAAAAAGTCCAATAGATGAGGAAATACTTGAAAAGATTTCTGTATGGCCAACATACATTCATTAGTTATCAGAGAAACTCTTAACAAAATGTCACAATGTGATACTATCCCCCACACACCAGAATGGCTAAAATGAAAAAGATGGAAAATACCAACTACTAGGTAGAGCATGGAGCAAAGGGATCTCTAATTTACTGCTAGTGAAAGTGTAATTTGGTACAACCACTTTAAAAATGCTTTGGCCATATCTACTAAAGCTGTGAACACACATGTATCCTACGACCCAGCAATTCTACTTCTAGATACATACCCAATAGAAATGGGTAGATATGTTCAACAAAGCACATACTTCTAAGGAATGAACACTCTCATTCTGAAAGCCTAACTTTTTAAATTTTTCTTTAGATGAAGGTTTACAGAACAAACTAGCTTCTTACTAAACAGCTAGTACATATATTGTTTTATAACAACGGTTACCAACCCCATGACATGTCGACACTCTCTCTTCTTCAACTTAGGTTCCCTATTACCAGCTTTCCTGTCCTCTTCTACCTTCTAGTCCTTGTTCCTGGGCTAGTATGCTGCTGGAGCCTCATTTCGTTTTATGGGCCTGTCTAATCTTTGGCTGAAGGGTGAACCTCATGAGCGACTTCATTATTGACCTCAAAGGATATCTGGGGTCCATACACTCAGGGTTTCTCCAATCCCTGTCAAGTCAGTAAGTCTGGTGTTTTTTTTGTGAGTTAGAAGATTGTTCTACATTTTTCTCCAGTTCTGTCCTGAATGCTTCACATTCAAAGCATTATTCTCTGTCTGTTCTAAGGTGATGGCCATATATAATATGTTTATATAGAAAAGTCTAGAGCTTTCTCTGAAATTCAAGAGCAAATCTCTAGAGGCTCATGTGCTTATAGCTTCTGTTCCCTCTGGAGCTACTGCTTCTGTCTGTCCTTCTGCTGGGCTGCACCACATGGAACCAGTTATAAAATTCAACCTCATCTTATAAATTCACAGGAGTCCTACTCACACAAAATTTTTATTGGCTATGACAACAGGTGTGTAGAAAAGGAATAGAAGGGATTTCTATTGCAGCAAAGCAAAATCTTAAAATGAAATGGCTGGGAATGGCGGGCCTCCTTCTGTAAAAATGCTTTTCTATATGGAATATGGGAAAATGCAGTTAAGATATGGCTTATGCAAAAAGGCAAAAAGGAATGTTTGCAGCAATTTGGTAATCATTTAGATCACCTGTAAAAATATTTTCATCCTTTTTCTCATAGCTTGCAGGAAAAAAAATTCCAAAAGGATCACATACTTAAAAGTAAAATATGCCACCATAAAAATTTCAGAAGAAACTATGAGAGATTTTGTTTTGCTTTTTATTGGTAAAAGAGAAAGATTTTCTAAAAATCCCAAAGCTGTGAAGGCTAAAACTGGTAAGATATAGATACAGATCTTTGGCATAGCAAAAACTATATGAAGAAAGCAAAAATACAGGCAAAAAGCTGAAAAAAAAAATTGCAGGCTAAGGATTTGACTAGACATTTCTCCAAAGAAGATATAGAAATGGTCAATAATCACATGAAAAGAAGCTCAACCTCATTAGTCATTAGGGAAATGCGAATCAAAACCAAAACGCACTATTATTTCAAAACCACTAAGATGGCTCAAATCAATAGGATGGACAACATATGTGGTGAGGATGTGGAGAAACTGGAACCCTCATACATTGCTGGTGGACATGTGACACGATCCAATCAGTTTGGAAAACAGTTAAGTACTTGCTCAGAAAGTTAAACATAGAGTTACCATGCATAGCAATTCCACTCCTAGGTATGTACCCAGGAGAGCTGAAGCATGTTCACATAACAACTTACAAAAGAATTTTCATAGCAGCATTATTCATAAATACCCAAAATATGGAGAGAATCCAAATGTCATGAACTGATAGACAAGCTGTGGTATATTCGTAGACTGGAATATTAGTCATTAAAATACATGCAACAATATGGACAAACTTTGAGAACGTTATGCTAAGTGAAAGAAGCCAAACAGAAATGACCGCATGGTGCGTGACTCCATTTATATGAGATGTCCAGAACAGACAAACCAACACAGACAGAAAGTAGATTAGTGGTTGCTACGTCTTGGACGAAAGGAATAATGAGGATGACTACTAATATGTAGGGCATTTATTTACAGGGCACTGAAAATATCGTGAAGCTAGACAGTGGTGATTGTTGCACAACTCTGTCCATATACTAACAACCACAGAATTGTGCACATTTCAAAGGGCAATGTTATGGCGGGTGAATTATCTCTCAATAGAAATATTTCTGACTCCTAAAAGACTAACTTTTCAATTCAATATATAGAACTTATAAATCAGTAGGGGAAAAACAACCCAACTTTACCATGTCTCTTTCCAACCAAAGTGAAGGGGGTACATTCAGTTAGTACACTTTATTTTTGTCTCTCTCTTCATTATAGAAGTTCTGTTCTCATTTTATATAACTTTAAGTTATACAAGTACTAGTCTCCATTCCCTTATCCCTGTTTTCACTATTGTAACTACATAAAGAGAGCAGTACCATGGTTTTTATAAAAACCCACCCACTCATTCATTCACTCAAATCAGTTTTGAGTGCTTCTTAGGTGCTAGGAACCAGGATACTCTTGCAACACAGCAGAGAAGCTCCTGCCTGCACGGGCCTTCTATTTGTGTGGAGCAGTCAGATGATAAACCAGCCAAACAGCATGGAATGTTACCTAACATCAGGGAGGAGGCGTGTGATTTTGGAGGTGTCCCAAGCTGTGTCTCTCTCGTGAAGAGTTCTCTCTTTCCTCTAAACCCAGTGAAAAGTACACACTTCGAAGGCACTGTGGGGTCGATAAGTGTGAAAAAGAGATTTCATTTCAGTTTCATTGTGTTGGTTTCACCTGCTACTCTGTCAGCATTTTTTTAAACATTATTCTGCAGCTAATATCAACCCCTCTCCAAAAAAAACACTCTTGCCATGCAGTTGATTCCGACTCACAGCGACCCTATAGGACAGGGTAGGGCTTCCAAGGAGTGGCTCATCTTAGGACACAAATAACTCCTGCTTATGAGAATCCGAAAGCTGTTCAGTGTGGATGTGTGAGGGACTCAGCAACACTTACGGTAATTTCCCAGTAGGTGGGCTGCAATAGTGTGAGCATCAGGAGTAACGAACCCCATGTGCACTTTGCATCCTTCCACAGATTATGACACAACAAACATTCCCTCCTCATCGTCCTGCATCTTGTAAGAGAACAGAGGGAACCGTTAGGCAGGACCCTTTGAAAACGCAGGGCAAGAAATTTTATTGAAACATTAAATTCAACATAAAATCTTTCTGCATTTTCTTTCCTTCCCTACCTCATTTCAGAGAGGTAGTTGGACTCACAGAGTTGAATCCCTGAAGCCTGGAGACTCTGAAGAGTCTATGGTAAAAGCCTCAGCTCACTGGATTAATCACAGTGAGTGAACTGGAACCCAGGGGAAGAGTGGGAGTCAGACAGCAGAGTCCTAGACATTAGGAAGGGGTGAGGTCTGCTTCTTGATAAAGCCCTGGGGTAAGTGGCAGCACCTCAAAGGGTGATGCAGGCACGTAAGTAGACAGACTCCCTTATGGCGTTCCCAGCCCTGCCAACGTTCTCATGCTCCAGCTGGGAAAGGAAGCTGCAGAGGCAATGCTTCTAGAGAGATCACCCACATAGACTGGGGCAATGAGTGTGTTAAAGCTCTTCTCCAAACCTTGGTCCTTCATTAGACTCCAGGAATTACTGCATATCTGGGTGAGGGGCACCCTAAAAATAAACCAACACGGAAAAAAAAACAAAGCCCTAAAAATAAGTAAGGTTAAAATTTCACCCCAATTTTGTAAGCCAAGAGCTCTGAGTTGGAATTCAGTTGATTGAAAGAAATATCATGTTTTCTTGCACACATGAATTTGTGCAGATTCACAGTTACGGTTCATATTATTCATTCATCCATGGAGCCACCAAAGATTTACTATACAATAGCTACATGTGAGACCCTATGGCAGTTGCTCTTGATGATGAAATGACTCAGAGAATTTCCCTCAATGCCTGGTGAGAGAAACAGCCAAGTTAACAGTTGTATCAGTCATGTATTGCTCTGTAACAAATGACCCCAAATTGTCGTGTCTTAAAAGAGCAACAATTTACCAGCTCACAATCTTTCAAGTTGTCAGTTTGGAGCTCTTCTGATCTGGGTCAGCGTCAGTGGCTCACAACACGGCTTCCTCATGTGTCTACAATTTGCTTCCAGGTAGCTGGGAGCCAGTTCATAACATCAAGTCAGTGAAACCACTAGATCCTCCCTCCATTGGTCTTCCATCATCTAGCAGGCTAGCCTGAGGATGTTCCCATGAGTTCTCAGGGTTTAAGAGCAACAAAAGGGAAGTCTCAATGTAAAGTCTTCCAACTCTCTCATTTTATCAGGTTTTCTACCATCCCAATGTCCAAAACAATAATGTCAGCCCCAACTAAGGGATGGAGAAAGACTCCTACTGCTAATGAAAGGCGCTCCAGAGTCTCATAGAAGGCATGGGCACAGAGAGAGGATAAATGTGTAGACATTTCTTACATCAACCACAACAGGTAAATGCAATTGTGTTTTATACTGTGGTAAAGGGTTTTGCAGGTACAATGGAGTAGGGAGCAAGAAGTGAACAAATCTACCAGGAGGATATTTAGGGAAGAGCACAACCAGGAACTGATGCCTCAACCAAGTTGGGAATATGATTGGATAGTTAAGGGGTGAAAAAAGGCCCGGGTCCAGGAAGCCCCATGTCTTCTCCAGAGAGAAGTCTGAGGAGACAGGCTGAAGCCACTGAGGCATTTGGTACATTTGTGACCAGATGCAGATCATCTTTTGTTCTACTGTTTTCCAACCACTCGTCCCTATTTATAGTTTGGAGTCATACAAGAGTAGACCCTAGCATTTCCCTGTTGAAACTGTTATTTTCCTCTGAGAAGTCATCACCACCCCAACGTTCTTAATTGCTTCCTCAAATGCTGCTTCCATTTACCAGCTCCTTTTCTATATGGGCTCCAGAGTGAAAGCAGAGCCTGGAAGATGCAGAGGTCATGGACTTTCCCCAAGTCAACTCCTAAACCTCCCATTCTGGCTGACCACAAATTCCTGAGTCTTAGCATTTTATGGTGAGCTCATAAGCCCAATCTGTTCCAATGGGGTCAGTTCTCTTAACCACCATGCTTCACCAGAGAGTAGGCCATAAGATGGGATGGGAGAGAAAATCTTCTAGTCACGGGGAAGAGCCTGTGTGAAGCCTCAGAGGCTAAGGAGACCTGAGAGGTGTTCAGAGTGGACATTGTATGACCAGGGCTGGAGAGACATGATTCCAAGAGAGTCAAATGAGAAGTTTTGGGCAAATCAACTCCTGATCACACTGTAACGATTCCCTGTACTCTCTCTCTCCCCACCAAGGGATAGTAACGACATGGAGTGCAGAGAAAAGTTGCAATTCCTTTTTTATATCTAAGCCCCCTTTTCCCAGTCTGGGACTGGCAGTATTCAAGCTCCTACTTGAACTGTTTCATATTTTTGTTTTTGCTGTGTTTCTGTTTAAAGCGGGCCCATGGAACTAAGCAATGTCAGGAATGATGTCACACAGGGTTATGGAAGTTCACGCTGATCTCACCTACTCTTTTGGAGAGGGTGTCGATCTGAGGTCCTGTGGGAGAGCATCTGAAACTACTCTATCACGGAAATTCCGGACTAAACCGGGGTCCCCAAGTCACCAAACGGTCATGCATCGTGAAGAACTGGGAAAAGGGATAAAGATCCTTCAGAACATCATTATGATTGAACTTCTTCACCCAGAGAGGAGGAAACAGTGATACAGAAGGAAGAGGCCTTTCTCTAAGACTCTAGATAAGGGTGAGAGGAAAAATTGTCCCAGACTGATGTGTGTTATGGAACAAAGGGTCTGGTTTCCACCAGAAAAGAGAGCCATGATAGGACAAGATGAAGGAATTGGGAATGGATAAGGTCATAAGAAGGAGCGTCCTGAGAAAGCATTTCCTGTCATTTGGTGGGCAATTAACCAAATTCTTATATCAATAAGAAATGTAGGAATAAGTGAGGGATCAAGCTACAGAATTCATTGGGAGTTCGAGAGCTTTCCAGGCACTCTGTTGTTTAGGATCTGTACCTGGTGGAAAGGAAGGAAGCCAGTGGCCAACTAGGGCAGAGAGTATAGGATGGGGGAAAGGGTGGTTAGAGAGAAGCGTACTTATTATATTTTCTAATGACATGATATTAATGTACTATGTGAAGAATTAAGAAAATATTTCAGGAGGTTCTGGGAGTGAGAAGTTGAAGGAGCCCAGAGCCCACATCATTGAGGGCAGAAGATGGCTTGCAGACTCCTCCCCTAGATTCAGGAACTCCCCTTCTCCTCCTATGTCTTCTCCCCACATCTCCCGAAGGGCCTAAAAAAACTCTCACAGCAAAGAGAGCTATAGAATTTTTTTACATTCCTACTTTTCTTAACCTGAATTTTGTCTAGGATCTTTAATTTGCCACTCCTTTCAGGGCAGTTTTGTTGCCCTCTCCACTACCATTATTTTTGCTACCCCCCACCACTACTGTAGTGCTGCCCTCCACTGGCCCTATTTCCTTTTGCTTCCTAGGTTTCTAACTGGCCTCTAAAACCCTCTTGAGAGATCCCCTGCTGCAACTTCTGTCACGGAGTTTGCACTCCACTCCCAAGATGCTTCCATCTCTTTCTTCCTTAACTCGCCAATCCTACCTTCATACTCAGGAAAATACAGACCCTTATGTTCACATATACAACCCACCCACACACACAGTTGATGTGGTTGTGTCTTGGCTACTGAGATTTGTACCATCGGACTCTCAAATATGGACATCTCTTTCTGCCTCACACTGAAAGAGTATTTCCCATAATGACATGGTGAGAGCTTTCTGTTCAGGGAAAGGCAATCTTAAAGGAGAAGCTTTAAATTATACATAAATATACAAATTTTGCTCTAAGTATAATTCTTTGAATAAAAGGTCTTCCCTTAATGGCCACATAAACCAGAGACGCCATCAGCCTAAAACCAGAAGAACTAGGTGGTGTGCAGCTACAGTCAATAACTGCCCTGACAGAGGATACTTGCAAGTTATAAAAATGATGGTACCCTCTAATACAGCCCTTATACTGAAAGAAAAGACCAATATGAATGTCAGAGATACTCTGAAACTTGCTCTTGAACGTAAAGTAGCTAAAGGAAATGAAAGAAATGAGGAAGTAGAAGAGCTGAAGAGAAGATTTCAAAGGGCGGCTCGAGAAGACAAAGTATGATAATGACATGTGCAAAGACTTGGCGTTAGAAAAACAAAAGGGAAGAACATGCTTGGCATCTCTCAAGCTAAAGGAACTGAAGAAAAAATCCAAGTCTCGAGATGCAATAGTGAAGGATTATACAGGCAAAATATTGAACAACACAGGAAGCATCAAAATAAGATGGAAAGAATACACAGGGTCACTGCACAGACACACAGACACAGACACACACACACACACACACACAAAAGCATGGGTCGATGTTCATCCATTTCAGGAGGTAGCATGTCATCAAGAACTGATGGTATTGAAGGAAGAAGTCCACACTTCACTGAAGGCATTGGCAAAAAACAAGACTCCAAGAACTGACAGGTACCAATTGAGATGTTTCAACAAACAGATGCAGCACTGGCCGAATAATCTAGCCATCCGATTGGAAGAGATCCATGTTTGTGCACATTCGAAAGAAAGTGATTCAACAAAATTCAGAAACTATCAAACAATATCATTAATATCAAAACTCAGTAAAATTTTGCTGAAGATCATTAAAAAGAAGTTGCAACAGAAATTCAAGTCAGATTCAGAAGAGGATATGGAATGAGGAATATCATTACTGATGTCTGATGGATCTGGGCTGAAAGCAGAGAATACCAGAATACCAGAAAGATGTTTCCATGCGTTTTATTGACTATGAAATGGCATTATACTGTGTGAATCATAACAAATTATGGATAACACTTCAAAGAACGGAAATTCTAGAACACTTAAATTTGCTCATGTGAAACCTGTACATAGACCAAGAGGCAGTTTTTCAGAGAGAACAAGGGGTACTATGTAGTTTAAAATCAGGAATAGTTTGTGTCAGGGTTCTATCCTTTCATCACATTTATTCAATCTGTATGCTGAGCAAATAATCCAAAAAGCTGCACTCTATGAAGAAGAACGTGGCATTAGGTTTAGAGGAAGATTCATTAACAACCTACGATATGCAGATAACACAAACTTGGTGAAAGTGAAGAGGACCTGAAGCACTTAGCGGTGAATATCAAAGACTACAACCTTCAGTATGGGTTGCACCTCAACATAAAGAAAACAAAAATCTTCACAACTGGACCAATAAGCAACACCATGATAAACAGAGAAAAAATTGAAGTTATCAAGGATCTCATTTTATTTGGTTCCCCAGTCCATGCTCATGGAAGCAGCAATCAAGGAATCAAATGATGTATTGCAAATCTGCTGCAAAAGAACTCTTCAAGGTGGTGAGAAGCAGAGATGTCACTCTGAAGGCTAAGGTGTGTATGACACAAGCCATGACATTTTCAAACGCCTCATATGCATGTGAAAGCTGGACAATGAATAAGGGAAACCGAAGAAGAAGTGCTGCCTTTGAATTATGGTGTTGGTGAACAATATTGAATATACCATAGACTGCCAGAAGAACAAACAAATCTGTCTTGGAAGAAGTACAGCCAGAATATTCCTTACAAGCACAGATGGTGAGTGTTTGTATCACATACTTTGGACATGTTATCAGGGGAGACCAGGCCCTGGAGAAGGACATTATGCTTGGTAAAGTAGACAGTGAAAAAGAGGAAGACCCTCAGTGAGTTGGATTGACACAGTGGCTGCAACAATGGGCTCTAGCATAATAACAAGTGTGAGGATGGCACAAGACTGGCCAGTGTTTTGTTCTGCTGTATATAGGGTCACGATAAATTAGAACTGACCTGATGACACCTAACAACAACAATACCCTGTTCAGCTCGCTGCCTGTCTCTTAGTTTGCTGTACTGTGGTGGTTTGGACGTTGCTATGATGCTGGAAGCTAGGCCACCAGTATTTTAAATACCAACAGAGTTATCCATGGTGGACAGGTTTCAGGGGAGCTTCAAGACTAAGACAGACTAAGAAGAAAGACCTGGAGATTTATTTCTGAAAATTAGACAATTCAAACCTTACAGATCACAAGAGAATACTGTCCAATTCACTTGCTTTGGACATGTCATCAGGACAGATTAATCAGTCCTAGAGGAGGATATCGTGGTTGGTGAAGAAGAAGGCCAACAAGGCTGTAGGAGACCCTTGGTGAGATGGACTGATACATTAGCCATAATGATGGAATCTAAATTGCTGGCACTTGTGAGGATGACACAGGACCTGGCAACCTTTAGTTCTGTGGTACCTAAGTTCACCATTAGTCGGAGTCACCTCAATGGCAGCTAGCAAAAAATTACTGTTTGAGAGGAGAACTGAGATATGAACTTGATACAATATACCAAATATTAAAATGTTCAAAGATCTCATGTTTACTATGAAAGAACAGGAATTAAAAATACAGCTTTCAAATAGCTAGAAGGAAAAAGAAAATTTCATCATTCCAATAAAAAAAGAAACAGGAAAGGCAGAATAATAACAAAAAAAAGAACAGTGAATATGAAGTATAATATGGGAATTATGTCTAAATGTATGAGTAATAGCAAGAAAAAGGGATTAATACCTTAGGAAAAAACATGTACACTCAGCTTAGACTTGCAAATCCAGCCATATCTTATTTATAAAACAAAATTAAAACATAATGACAGAAACTTTTAAATTATGTGACTACAGGAACAACCCTCTGCCAGATACCGTTGATACAGAAATGATTAAGAAAAGATTCCTTGCAGTCTCGAGAGAGAAACAGCCCAGTTAACAAACCAGTTATCAATTGCTGTATAACAAATGACCCAAAAATGAAGTGCCTTAAAAGAACAAGCAGTTACTTCGCTCACAGCTTTGCGGGTTGGCAGTTTGGGGTTCTTCTGGTCTGGGGCAGACTCAGCCGCTCTCGGCTGGGCTCCCTCATGTATCCGGAATCAGCCACAATGTCAGCGGGAGGGCAGAGGGTCTGAATTCTTCTCAGCTGGATTCTCTCTCTAATGATCTCTTGTCATTTATTAGGGTGGCCTGGGCTGTTCCCATGGGTTCTCAGTGTTTGAAGAGCAGCAAGAGGGCAAGGAGGAGCCCTGGTGGTGCAGTGGTTAAGGGCTCAGTTGCTAAAGGAAAGGTAATCAGTTTGTACCCACCAGCTGCTCTGTGGAAGAAAGACATGGCACTCTCCTTCTGTAAAGATGACAGCCTTGGAAATCCTATGGGGCAGTTCTACTCTGTCTTTCAGGGTCACTATGAGTTAGAATATACTTGAGAGTGATGGGTTTGGTTTTTGGTAAGAGAGCACGCCATGATGTGTCTGATTATATCTGGTCTCTGCTTCTATTAGTCTTTGTACTGTCCCAAAGACCAAAGCAATCATAGATCAGTCCAAATTCAAGGAGTGGAGGAAGAATCTTGCTCTTGAGAAAGGGAGCTATAAGTCATATAATATGTATGGGTACATACATATTAGAACATGTGGCCATTTTTGCTATCCATCACAACATGTAAATGCAATCAAGTTTGTCCCTAGTTGTGGCAGAAGCATTTCTTAAATACAATAGAGTATGCAGCAGGATGGGAAATTCTACCAGGTGTAGGGTTGGAAAGGCTCCCACCAGGAAGTGATGTTTGACCTAAATTTTGAAATACGAGTGGATGGTTAGGAGATTTTCTTTTTTTTTATATTTCCAACCACTTGCCCACATTCTACCATCTGTACTCACAGAAAACGAGCCCTCTGCTCCCATGTTGACATCTTTCATTTTCCTTCAAATCCTCAGGCTCTCCTCTACCTACCAAGCACAACTTCCCAAACCCTGCCTTAAAATGTTTCAACAATTTACTTGTTCCTTTCCTAATTGCCCCCTGGACAAAAAAGGAGATCAAGCAGAGGACAGTGGACCTTTCCCCGAGGGCTCTCCTAAGCCTCCCAGGCAGGTTGACCATAGACGTCTGGAGTCTCAGTGCTTTTCTGTGATGATGTAATCCTACCCTTTTGAGTGGCTCCAAGGGAGAAGCATGTGGACAGGCCAAGAGGCTTCACACGGTTTAGAGTCAGGAGGTCAAGAGAGAGTGGCGTAGACACCACCACTGAGTGATAGTACCTCCAGGCAACAGACCGAAAACTCCATTCTGCACGGATGGCTACGAAGGGTGAGTCTTTTGGAAGAATCTTCTTTTATCTAATCAATAGATATACATTGAGTATCTCCTATGGGTGGGGCTCTGTCTCACTTTCTGGGACTGCCAAATATGAGGCAGACCTCATCTTTGTTCCCAAGTTATTTACAACCCATTTGGAAGACACAAATTGGAAAATGAGCATCTCCTATGACTCAGTGCTATGATGGAGGATTACTAGGTGCTCTGAATACATAAAGCAGGAGCACAGACTGGGTACCATGGAGGAGGAACCAGTCAACTGAAGGGAGAGTATGTCTACTAGTCAGAGGGAACAGCCTGTGTGAAGCCTAAGTGGCAAAGGAGGCCTGAGAGGTGTTCAGAGTGGACATTGTGTTTCTAGAGCTGGAGAGATTTGATGCAGGGCCAGAGAAGAGGTTTGGGAGAAACAGCGACTCATTATACTCTTCTATTCCCTCAACTCACAGTTTCCTTCCTCTTGGATATTGACTTCTTTAAGTGAACATCTCAATTCATTTTTAAGATACAATTTCCCTCCTCCCAGCCTCCTATCCTCTCCCACAACAGTTGCCATGTTTTTTCCTAGTGCGCTGTTTAGATTCAACCTGGGCCCTTGGAACTGAGCGATGTCAGCGATGATGTCACACAAGGGTTACTGGAAACCTTGGTGCTCACTCAGATCCTAACTGCTCTTTGGAGAGGTTGTGGGTCTGAGGTCTCCTGTGGGAGAGCGACTTTGGATACCAAATTACAAACGGTTCTGCCTAAATCAAGGTCCCCAACTTGTGAGAGTTTGGGACATCATCTCTACGTGGGAGGAGGAGAAACATCTTGCCGGTGACCATCCTTCGTGGTTCATCTTCACCCAGCCAGAATGGAGCAGCAATACATGAGAAAGAGGCCTTTCTCTAAGGCCCAAGGTAAGGGTGGGAGAAAAATTCAGTCTGTGCGATGGGTGCTGGGCAGCAAGAGGTTTGATTCACTCCGGAAACAAGGACCACAAGGGATCACTGAGGCTTTCACCTGAAAAAACTTCCTGTCAATTAGTAAACAGTAAGAAATTATACTGTGAATAAATAAATGAAGGAATAAATATGTGAGTGAAGTATAGAAATCTACTGTCATCTGAGGGGCTTTCCATAACAGTAGCAGACAAGTCAGATTTGTGAACTCTCCTGCTCTGTTAGTGGAAAGAACGCAGGTGGGCAACTGGGGCAGTGGGTATAGAACCAGGGAGAAGGGTGGTTACAAAGACTTGTACTTAATTTTTTCAGGAGACTGAATTAATATATCATGCGAATTAAAACAAAATATCAAATTTATCAGGAGGTTTTGGGAGAGGGTGGTGTGATGGAGCACAGTACCACACGTTCATTCAGAGTTCCCAGTCAATGTAAGCTGCCACAGTTCTCAGCCTGGACTCAAGCAGAAGAAGGTCCAGGAAGGCCCTGCCCCTCTAGCTCTAGGGATTTCCTTTCTCCTCCAAGGTCTCCTGACCATCTTTACCTAAGGGTTTAACAATTCTTCTAGGTAAAGACAGCTATAGTATAGATCTTTTTTTCTCTTGTAATTGAATAATTTCTAATGTATGAGTCAGTGACACTCATTACATTCTTCAAGTCATGTAACCATTCTCAATATCCGTCTCCAAACTCTTCTACAACCATTAACATAACCTCAATGCCCCAGTGGAAAAACTTCCCCTTACCCCTGCCCACAACTGGCAATGACCAATAATCTTTGCTTTCTATATATTTCCTTATTTCATATAAGTCACATTGTACAGTATTTGCCCTATACTTAGGGCAAATACTAACTTATTCCATTTAGCATGATGTTTTCCAAGTCTAGCAGGAAAGAATTTTAAAATTCCAACTATAGCTAAACTCATTTTCTGCTATCATTCTTAGTTATCCATTCTTTCTCCGACTAGTGTGCCCCCGCCTTGTCTTCTTTGTTGCTACCCCATTCTGCCCTTCAGTGGCTGAGCCCTGCTTTCTGCTCCCTCCTTGATCTCTGTATCCTTCTAACCAACTGCTGGCATGTTCCCTCTCTGAATCTTGTCTCTCTCTCGAGCTTTCCCTCCATTCAACGCACCCAACCTAGCTCCATCTCTTTCTGCATCCTGAACTCTGCAGTCCTTCCCACAGATTCAGAAGCATACACAGACCTTTAGGTTGACATAGACAACCCACGGAGACATACACAGGAGAGGAGGTTGTGTGTTCTCCATCTGAAGTTCTCGCATCAAGGTTCTCAGATACGGCCATCTCTTTCTGCCTCACTTCATCTACTAAGGACTGGGCTTCTATTCTGAGAAAAACAATTTTCATCTTCTACTGTGGCTGGGTTAATAGGGGTGCAAGGAAGAGGTATACATGTAAGAATCATAACTAAATATACACATTCTTCTCTTTACGTATACCTCCTCTATAAAAAGCCTTTCAGTAAAAAGAGGATGAAAAGAGGTTACCATTGCTCTGGAGTGTTTACCCTCCAAATTTACTAAGAATATCACCCGCATACAAAACATCAAGTCACACATTTATTATGAAGCTTCATGGGAATGAGGTCATTTCTAAGTTCCAAAGGAACAAATTCATTGGAATTCAATAAATGTGGAATTAAAGAAAAATAACTTCTTAAAAAATGAACTATCATAAACAGTGCCACTTTACAATGGAGACTTTGTCTTCCACAGCAGTGCCCCCAAAGGGTGGTGGGTCTCTGGGGAAGAAGAAAGAAACCATGGGGTCTGCAGAGGTGGAGGATGTGGTGATGGAAAGGCCTCCAGGGGTCCCTATGACCAAAGCTTTGGGGTCACAGGTGAGAATAAGGACCCTGAAAGCTCAAGTAAATTAACTCTCTATTCTCAGAGGTCTCTATCCAAGAGGAAAATGCGCAACAGTCAGCAACATACCAAGAAAAAAGTCGAAGCTCCAGGCCAAGGAAGATTCCAAAACAATCTCAGAATTCTTATCCTTCATCTTCCACCGAGCAGCCCTCTCACTCCTCCAGCTACGGGGCTGCCCCAGGAAAGCCATGGGTCAGGTGCGCATATTTCACCAAGGTGCGCACGGTCAAGGGGGTGGCGGTCGCCTGGCAGACCAAAACCTCCTTTGACCCCGTGGGCAAGATGCCCCAGGTCTTTGAGGCCGAGCTCTCTGAGGAGAGCACCATCGGCTCTGCCCCAAGTCTGGCCAACACTGAGTCCCTGGTCAGCAACCTGGAGCCCTGGCAGGAGGGGCCCCAGACCTGTACCCAGGAGCCCACTGACCAACGGGAGGAGCATGGGGAGAGACCCCGCGCAACCACCCCGGAGTGGCTGGTGACCCGTGAGCACGGCTTCCGCTGCGTGGCCTGCTGCCGCGTGTTCCAGTCCCGGGAGGCCCTCGTGGCCCACGCGGAGCATGGTGTGAGCCAGGGCTTCAGCTGCCGGGTCTTCTTTGAAGAGCTGCTGGAGAGGCAGCTGCCACGCTCAGTCCAGCGAAGGCCCAGACGCTGCCACCAGCTGGCCAGGCGTTGCCTGATGGCCACCAAGAAGAGGGAGGTGAGGGAGAAGAGAGCGGTCTGCAGGCGCCTGGAGGAGCAGCTGGAGAAGCAGAGAGAAGAACTGAAGAGGCTGAGGCACCAGCTGGACAGGCTGCAGAGGCAGGAGACCAGGCTGCAGAAGGAGCAGGTGCACCACCGAGGCAAGATGGGAAAGCACCTGAAGACGTGCTAGAGCCCCGGGACTAGGAGGAGCAGGGCCTTTGGGCTGGAAACGTGGGCCCTTCAGTAGAGACCTCCATTCAGGTTCGTTTCACCCAGCTCCCCTGGAAGATCATACCCTCCTTCCCCTGTGACCCCAACCCTCCCAACCCAAGTGCACAGAGAACTCCAGCCCTAAGGGAGATCTGGATGGAAGAAGTCCCAGATAGCTGACCGCAGACACCAGGTCCCCTCAGAGGCTCCCCTGGCCCAGGAGAGGACAGGACAGGCCTCATCTGGATGGTGAGATCTTGGGACCATAAGGATGAGCGCAACATAAATAGGGAAAGGGAAATGGGATTTCAGTGGGACTTGGGAGGATTGGGGGGGCCCTGCTGAGGTGTCATGGTGAAGGGGGTGTCACTGAGTTCTTTGGAGGAGAAGGAATCAGAGAGATGGCAGGCTGTTGGGAAACATGCCTGCAGGTGAGCAGTGGACATAAAGCCCTAAACAAACAACTCTGGGGCCCTTCCCAGCAGTATAGAGGCAGAGAAAGAAGCAGGGCTTGGTAGGAGGAGAGAAGGGCAGGTTGAAGGAAAATGAACTCACCCCAGCCATGTCTTCTGGTCTCCTAGGGTGAATTTGGGTTTATGATTTGGATGCACCCTTTTTGCCACATTGGGGGAATGTGAACTGGGAGGTGGTGTAGAAAAATCCCCCTGGGTGTTAACCATTTCTGGATAAGAGCTGATCCAGGGCTTGCAGGATATTTCCTGTAGAGCATGTCCTAGGGGAAGGGGTAGAGCTTTGGAACTTTTTCTTCTCCTTAAAATCAAGCTGTACATTCCGGTTCTTGACATGTCAAACAAACTTGCTAATTTTTTTTTTGTTTTCCTGTGGTCAAATCTGACCTGTCCCGAGGTCAAAGAACTGGAAGAAAAAGGCCCTCTGAGGTGAAAGAACCAAAAGAGAGGACAAGCTTCAAACCCAGGGAGAACAGCGAGAACACAGGTGATCAGAGGTAATGGTGGGAAGGGGCAGACTCAGGGCCAGACTCAACAGTGGACAACAAAGCCCCAGTCTCAGTCGCGACATCAAATCCCAAGTCTGGGGAAGCCCTGGACATGACAGGGGTGTATCCATCTCTCTGGGAGATGAGACCACAAGTATCACAGGGAACCCCCCATGGGCAGAGGAATGGAGGGCAGGGCCTCTAGGATGGGCACCTCCGTCCACAGTCTGTCCTGTGTGTATTCCTCAGAGTGACAGAGACAGCTCCTGCGAGGCAGAGGGTCACAGGTAGAAAAGAACCAAGGTGTTCAGACCAGGTAAATTCTGCAGTCTCCTAAGGATCCAAAACGAAAAATCAGAGATTCTCAGAGGTATCAGGGTGGGAGGGGTTGGTATTCCCAGGTTGGGGAGAGGCTGGCTGGGGAGGTGCTGCTTTCTGAAATCTTTTCATCAACATCTTTCTTCTTAAAAGCTACCTTCCCAGTTGATGTCCTCTATGATCTAGGCTCAGACCTGAATGGGGCCTAGCATGCACAAAGGCGGGTTATCCAGCGGGGCTAGGCAGGGAGGAGGTGGAAGCAGCATATCCGGGAAAGAGAATCTTCTAGAGGCGCAAGAGTTACCTAGTGAATTGCACATGGTGTCCAGCCTTCTGAATTTAGCTGTAGACGTGTGCTCGCAAGACGTCTTTGAGGGGTAACTCTACTGACTTCCCAAAATTATTTTTGGTCATTTCCAGTCATAGAAACCAGAAGAACTCACTGGCTCCAAGAACAACAAGAAATCCACTGGATCTGATTATTACTTTCTGCGGTGTGCTCTCCTGACAGTGATTCAAATCTTTTGTGTGTCATTCTGGAGAATTGTCACCTATTTTAAATATCTAACAAAACACGTTAAAATATACATATATCTATGATGTTTATGAATTTCCAAAGCTCTGAAATTGTTTTTTATCACATTTGCAAGATTACAGATTTGTATGACAAAAAAATTTATGTCAGGGTCCCACCCTCATATGTAATTTGGTCCTGCTCCCCCAAGGTACGCAATGTAAATAGACACACGTGTATCCTTCCCTACACCTCTCTGCAGGGTCACATATACACAGTCACAGGTACACAAGTACATCTGCTGGGGTGTTTACTTTTATGGAAGCCTGGTCACACTCTACCCACATTGCTCTCGCCCCTTATTTCACTTGATATTCTACCTTGATTCTCTTTAAGTCGTTAGATATGGCACTGACACTATATTTTTCAGTCTTTAACTTACATGAATAATTTAAATAGATGATATCAATTCAGTACACTTTATCTGGACTTCTACATGTTGTCAGAAGCTATCAAGTCAGTTCTGACTCACAGTGGCCCTTTGCACCACAGAACAAAACACCATCCGGTCATGGGCAATCCTAATAATCTTTGCTATATTTGAGCACACTGTTGCAGCCACTGTATCAATCTCATTGAGGGTCGTCCTCTTTTTCACTGGACCTCTGCTTTACCAAGCATGACGTCCTTTTCCAGGGACTGGTCCCTCCTTCTTGATAACATGGCCAAAGCCATCCTTGCTTCTAAGGAATATTCTGGCTTTCTCCCTTTAAGACAGATTTATTCTTCCATACATAACACTACTAAAGTGGAAACATTATCATCCATGCTTTTTAAGTCCACTCTTCCTGCGTGTTCTAGCTCTCCTCCCCCTGTTCTTTCCTGCAAGTGAATCCAAGGTAATTCAGGTTAACAATGTGGTAGTCTCTCTTATCCTTGCTTAAACAAACACACAGACTTATACACACTCATAAACATAAACAGGTATCCAAGCATATTCAAACAATTGATATTGTTTAACCCAGATGTGCTCATTTTATATACACTTCTCTGCATGCACCCTGATTTTTTCAGTAATACTTCAATAATACTTCACAGAGATTTTTCCCACTCAACTACTACAACTCATTTATTGATGATGTAGCTTTACCATAAGTTATATATCATTCAATTATCAATGGACAGTCAGTGTTTGGTCAATACTAATAATAACTATCCGTTGTATACTACAGGATCTGCTTCTGTGGAAAAGACTCCATAGAGTGAGATTTCCAGCTCGAAGTATGTTTTAAAAGTACAGAGCCATGGCCATGTCTTTCCCCTAGAGGATGTCCTAAAGCACCTCTCCAGCCATGTCTCAGGGTATCCTTCACCCCACAGCCCAACCAGCCATAGATGGTGTTGATTTTTAAATTGTGCCAGTTTCACTGGGACTTTGATATTTTCTTAACTACCAGTGTTTTTGAGCAACTTGGACTATGTTTATTGGGCATGTGGATTTGCTGTGAACGATCTGTTTGAATTCACTGATCATTTTTCAAGTGCTTAACTTTTATCCTTCTGTGTAAAATGGAAATTGTTATTAAGTCTTGTCATCTCCATTTCACATGATTTTCCAAATCTATCATTTGTGTATCACATTTTTGCAAGCTTTGTCCCCCAGAACGATCACTTGAGTCAGCACCATTTATTAAATAAATATAATTTTCTCAAAATACCGCCTTTGTATCAATGGTTATTGTGACTTCTTAGCAGATTTTGTTTCATTGGTCGACTTGTCAGTTTCTATGCTATGTAATATCAATTTATTCTGTTACCTGAAGAGGTAGACACCTGTTAGTATCCTGCTTTTTCATGTTTTTCTTCTCTATACCTTTTAAAGCAGCCACAGTGTTGCAGTGATTAAGTGCTCATCTGCTAATCCAAAGAAGGTTTGGCAGGTCGAACCCACCAGGGGGCACTGAGGGGAAAGACCTGTTGTTCTGCTCCCATAATGATCACAGCCTAGAAAACCCTATGGGGCAGTGAAATGGGATCGCTATGAGTCAGAAATGGACTCCAAGTCTCCTAACACCAGCAACATCCTCTGTTATCTACTGTACTATTTGTAGCATATGATTACTGTATACAATTCAAAAACAACTATCTTAATATTCTGACTGGAAATACATTCCACTTATATTATTAGTTTTAGGGACCTCCATTTAATTGACAAGACTTCTCATTTGAAAATATGGCATATTTTTTGCATATATTCAGGTTTCATTTTATGTACTTTAGTACATTAGTTTTCGTCATAGAAGTCCTTTGCTGCTTTGGTCAAAACAATGTTTTCCTAAATATTTTACAGTTTTGAACACAGTTTGATCCAGTCAAGTAGTAGGGGAAAGAGAACGGTCTGCCCTTCTCACCCTTGCCAATTTGAGACCCTCATGTCTATACTGGAGAGAAACCATTGATTTTGATGTATTTGTCTTTTATTCAGGTATGCAATTATATCATCATTATTTGAAAAATCTCTTATTATACTTATACTAGTTATTTAAATTTTCTAGTTTATTCCTTCACCTGAAAACTATGTTGAGTGATACCAAAATTTTTGTCTAGTTCCAAATTTATCAGAATGAGTTGAATATTAATTTTCCATTTATCTCACACCTGCTAAGTTTGGGGAGAATCTATTATGCCCCAATAGATAACTACTACTCTGACCTGCTGACCATTATTGTAATCACACACAACTTGTTTCTGACAGTTAAGTACTTCCACCTGGCCTCTGTTGATCTGGGATCCCATGATTTGCATTGCTACTAGGCAGCCCAGCTCCCACTAACAACCTGAGCCTATAGACGATTGTTGCTGTTAGTTGTCATCAAGTCATTTCTGACTCATGACCACCCCATGTGGGCATAGTAGAACTAACTGTTCAATAGTGCTTTTAAGGCTTTCATCCTTTAGTAGCAGATGGCCAGGAATGTCTTCCAAGGATCCTCTGAGTACGTTCAAACTGCCAAACTTTCAGATAATAGTCAAGCACTTAATTGTTTGTGGCGTCCAGGGACTCCCTACAAAGTATACATATTGGTAAGCTCTATGTTGCTGGTGCTCCCCTCATCTCCGCATTCCTTATTCTTTTGATGAAATGGGTATCCTTCAGGACCTCCAAGAAATGGTCTTACAGAAGACTAACTCAGACATGCCCACATATTGGAGGCTTTTAATCCCTCTTCCAACATCTGACACAGCAGGTCTGGCATTTCGATTTCAGAGAATGTGGGCCATTGCCTTTTCTAAGCTTCCAAAAGCAATCCCACAGCATATTAAACCCATTTCCAGAACCCTTGCTACGGCAATAAATCCTTGTCAACAAACACTCCTTGACCCAACTTTATATTAAACTCCCCTTGACTCAGCACCTTCAGCACCCACTCCTCAGCACACCCCCATCCTGCTCACACAAGGCAGCCAGGTCTTGCAGCTCCTTCAGTGTACAGTCCCTCCCTCCTCAACCACAACAGCACTGCCCCCTGGTGGCTATGCTGGTATCTGACAACTAAGTATCTGGACAAATGCATGGGACACTATCTCAGGACTCTGCAAAGGAAAGTGTTGAAGGTGGATGGGGGCAGGGCGGAGCCAGAACATAGAGTATGAATATTCCAGAGGCTGAAATTAAGTGAGCCCAAATCTCACAGCTGCACACCCGTTGTGGACAGAAACAGCCCCGAGAGAAGCCCTCTCTCATATAAATGGGATAGAAGGTCCACAAAGGAGAGAGACAGGCAGCTGGGCAGGTGGGCAGACACCTGAAACTCTGGCAGAGGAGAATCCTTCTCTCTGACCAGAGTATGGAAGAACCAAATATTGTAGAGAAAGCTCCATTACATTTTCTCTCTCTCTGCTGTTAACTGACACCTAGTCAATTCTACCTCAAAGGGTGAGACTTTTCAAAAGCAGATCGCCAGGCTTGTCTTCTGAGGCGCTTCTTGACAGGTTCAAACTGCCAGCCTTTTGGCTGGTTGTCCAGTGCTTTGGCCCCATAGGCAGAACCAGTCACTGATGTGCACAACAGAATAAGGAGATTAAAGCTCCAGCATTCCCACCAGTGGGCCAGGAAAGCACTCCTTCTGAACTCAGAGAGCAGAAGAGAAAGAGGAGGCTGTGCAAGAAAGAGATTCTGCAGACTTGCTATGAACTCCTGGTTCACCCCTCAGGAGCGTATCCATTGCCCTGACCCACAGAAGCATTATCAAATCCTTTAAGACCCGCACTATGGGTTAGAATGCCATCGAGGTTCCATACTGAGTGGCGCTCACATAGATTAGACTTTAATACAGCTGCAAAGCCTTCAAAAATTGAACTAACATTTGAACCATAGAATACAGAAGATGGGACAGAACTTGGAGCCTGAACATAACTGGGTCAATCGACTGCTAAAAACAAAAAAATTCTCCATAAAATTTAAGCAGGACTTGTACTCTCAAAATCATAAGAAACAGATTTTAAAATGCTATTCTAATCCAAGAAATAACAGGGACACTTTTTAAATAAATGGAAAGATAATAGGTGCTATTTGCAAATGAAAATTTTACATGTTAAAAGTACAATCGTAGAAATCAAAAATTCAGTTGATATTTTCACAATAGCAGAATGGTGATGACAGAGAAAAAAACTAAATACTTGAAATAGATCAGTAGAAAATATCCATTCTGCAAACTGAGAGGAAAATATGGAAAAAAATGGACAGTGCCTCAAGAACTAGACAAAAAGCTTATTTATTGGAACTCCAGAAGAAGTGGACAAAATGTGTGGTGAAGAAAATAGTATTTGAAAAAATACTGGCTGAACACTTTCCAAATGTGGTGAAAGACGTAAACTTACAGATTCAAGAAGTTCAGCAAACCACAGCAAGTTAAAGAATTCCATGCCCCAAAACCGAATTTGCACAAAAATATTCTGCGAGTTATGGGTTTTTTGCCAAGCCAGTGGGCCTTATGCCACATCCCAAGTATATTTGTAAGTACATTACTAATATATATATATATATATTTTTAACAGCAGCATGTAAAAAGAAAAAAACAGTGTACTGAACTTACAGACATACCCGGGAGGGGAAAAACAGTTGACACACACATATATATATAAATCAACTGCAGAATAACAAAGGTCAAGAAAATACTCAGGAAGGAGGTAGAGAGAAAACAACACATTTCACCTGAGAAAAATAATTTGAATGACTCTGTATTCACTATCAGAAGCCATGGAAGCCAAAAAAAAAAAAGATTGTGAAACAACATTTTTTCAACCCTGAAAGATGGAAATATTAACCCAGAATTCTATGTATCATGTATCTATGTATCATTACCTTCAGGAGTAAAGCTCAAATAATGCCATTCTTAGGGGAAAGAAAACTGAGAGAATTCATCACCACCAGACTTCTAAGTGAAACACTACGGGAAGTACTTCAGGTGGTAGACTTGGAATTTCAGTTGTTATTTAAGGAAAGCAGAAAACGTGGAAACTATGTGGTTAATATACTACATCAACACTGTAGTTACTGCACAACATGGCGCTGGACAAGCCTCTTTGGAAAGTTTTTCCAGTCTCTTGGAAATGCTTGGAAATACATCCTGGCAAATCATTACTAGAGAATGGAATTAATTTTGACAATACCTGAGAGATGTCTGTAGTCAAGTCTCGTCAATAAACTGGAAAATAAATTTACTAACTGAAACTAAGGTGTGGTAACAAAACATGAGTCTCAGTTCCCGTGTGGCCATGAGCTGGCTGTGAAGGCCAGCCTTCCCCAGAGAGGCACTTCAAGCACATTGGGGGCAACAGCTTCCTGTTGTTATTGCTAGGTGCCATCGAGTGGGTTTCTGAGTCATTGCGGCCCAGTGTAAAAGGATAACTGCCCCGATAGGGTTTCCTGGTTTGTAATCTTAATGGAAGCAGTTCGCCAGGTCTTTACTCCTTAGAGCCTTTCGGTGGGTTCAAAAAACTAACCTTCAGTTAACAGCCGAGTGCTCAAACTTGGCACCACCTGGGCTCCTTGGAGCAATGGCAGCACCACAGAATTTGGTAGAAACCTTCCCATAGGCCTTCTCTGAGAGGTAACCCCTTGCTTAAGGACCAAGTTTAGGTTTTATATATACTCATTCTACATAAATTCTAGATAAGAATTACAGTGCTTCCTTGAGCGGACAATATTGTATATGCCCTCCATAAAAAAAATGTGTCAAGGGCAAAGTTTAATATTAAACCAAGGCATTTCCCGTCAGTCCTTACCTGAGAGGGTCTTCGTGAGAATTTCCTGAGACTCTTGGAAAAGGACTTAGTAGACACTGCTTTCTTTTTACCTCTTCACTCCTGAACAGAAACCGCTGCTAAGAGGTCATGCGTAAAGCTCCAAACGCCTCTTCTTATCCTGAATGTAAGCCGTGTAATAAGACCAGGAACTAGGCATTCAGCTGGGTGAAGAAACCCAGGAGTACTTCCTGTCTTCAACACCTTCCAGTTCCAGTGAAATCCTGTTATGAGTCACTAGATCAGCCCAGGAGTTGGAAGACTGAAATTCCTGGTCCTCTGACAAGTGGGAAGAGCAGGGTGGGGTTAGGCAGAGCCTCCTTGACCATCACTTGCCCCAAGAGGCTCTGGAGGCTGCTTCATGTTCTAAGTCAAAGGCCCTTCCAGCCCAGGCACATAAGAGCAGGGAAAGACTTTGTCCATTGAAAGAAAAGATGGGCACAGGAGTGGCAGCTTTTAGGGCACTCAGCATTGGTCAGCTTTGCGACTTCAGGACATCCTGGCCCATGGTCGCCTTCACACCTGGGCCTTTATAGCCTCTTCACCTCTCCGTCCTTCCCAGTTTTCTCCCAGCACCATGGGCTGTGGCTTCTGCTAGTTTTAATGATTTCAATGTTTCAGTATTCCAGTAGCTCCTCACCCCACTCAGGGGAGGCAGTTTTGCAGACTGCAGGACACAAACCCACAGTGCTGTTTACGTGTCCTTCAGCAGAAACACTTCCGAGGGTACAAGTTGGCCTCAGAGATTCTGAGACCCAGGCAGAGAGAAGCCCAGGGGGAGGGTCACTGGCTTCAGGAAGTGTCAGCACTCTCAGGGTCATGTCCCTGGGGTCATGCCCAACTGCAGGAAAAATGAAGTGGGCTCTGAGGCTCTGTGTGTTGACCATCCAGTACACAGACCCCGGAAGCCTCTGGAGGATTCTGTCTTAGTCTAACCCAGCACTGGGGAAATCCTCACAGGGTAACAGCAGTGATATGCCTGGGGATCTTTATTCTAAAAGTCTCAAAGCAGTTGATACAGTCTTGTGAGGTGGGAGATGAGAAAGCTTGGGACCACCGAGAGAGGATGGCAAAAGAAGGAAGCCTTTATCACTCCCTCTGTTCAAGTTTTTTTTTTTTTAATTCCAACTGGGGCTCCAAACAGGTCTTTGTTGTTAAAGTTGTATTTCTCTGTGTTAATTTATGATCCTTAACTCAAATCTAGAGTTTTGAGCTCATTTTGATAATTCCTCTTTAGTCTGTGGAGACAGGAGTCTGCCTTCAGCCAGTGGTGAGAGTGGAAGAAATAAAGTCCCTAGTCCAGACTGGGGCAGGCTCTGCTGCTCCGCAAACTAGGGGTGTGGTCCCTGAAGAGCCCTTCTGAGGACAGCACAGGAGGGGCGTCCCGCCTGGAGAAAGGGCAGAGGGGGGTGGGGGATTGTTTGTGTGAGCAGTGTGGGCTCTGTGGCTTTGCCTTCTCCTCCTGGAAGTGCAACCTGGGGCCCTTCACGTGCAGAGCCAGAGTCCTAGGGTGACCACAACTCTCCCACCCTTTCTGGGTCACCCTCTGGACCCAAGTCCCCATACGCCTCCTCTGCCCTACTATCCCAGCATAAGCACTGTGACCGGGCTCAGGGGTATACCCTGGGACTTGACCTCGGTAGACTCAGGCTTCCCCTAGTTCTGGTGGGACCTGTGAGCCTAGCGGGTCTGAGTTCAGGGAAAGCCTGGCGAAAGGCTCCTGCAGCCAGCTCCTTCCTGATGCACGTGAGATTGTGGTGGGGCAGCCTCCGACCTGGCACCTCCCCTGGGCGCCCCTCTCCACACAGCCCTGCCCAGTTCCCTCCCCCGCCCCCGCAACCGCCCAACCACCTCCTCCTGCCTCCTAGTTCTAGAGGAGTGCTCTTTGGATGCCCATTTGCAACTGGCACCCCATGGCCCTGCACGGAGTCAATCCAGCTAATGACCTCAACCTGAAGTGCACAACTTTGAAACTGCTAGATACGTGGGAAATGAACAAAAAAAAAAAAAAAAAAAGAGGAGAAACACTTAACAAGAAAAACAGTTACAAAAAAAGTTATATGGGACTGTATTCTCACATCATGGACTCAAAGATGCTGGGTTGTATTTTTGTTTGCAAACAAGTCTTAGATAAGGGAATTGGTACCAGGAACAGATGTAGAGTTTGACTTTGGAAAAATGAGGGAAAATCTGGGATTGATTAATTGACGTGGATGAGACTGAAAATAGTGATAACAACATAACATTCAAAGATGAAATCCTAGCAGCCTAGAACATGCAGTGGAAATTTTTCTAAGTAGCACCAGAAAAGACCTTTAATCACTACACAAAATGGGTCAGTAGTTCAAGATCTCCCTAAGAAAATAGGAGGCCGAGACCACTTTCATTCAGGTTGCAGCAAACAGGCAAGAAACAGAGCATTTTAATCTTGTGCAAAGTCAGAAAAGAAGAGAAAAAGATGAGATGCTCCTCTACTTCATCCCTAAGGCTAGTTTAATATTGACACCAAATTAGACAAGGATCGTAGAAGAAGAGTTACAGGGCAAGCACACTAAGTAACTGAGATGCAAAAACCTACATAAAATACTGGCAAAGGAAATCCAGCAAAGTATAAACCAGGTAATACGCCATCATCAAGGGGGTTTATCGTCAGCATGCAAGCTTGAGTGAACATTAAAGATTTAATAATTTAATTCACCATAAGCATAGATGGAAGAAGAAAAGACATGCTCACCTCAAGAGATGGGGACAAAGCAGTTGATAAAATTCAATCACACTGAGAGATAAGGACTCTGAGCAATCATGGACCAGAAAAGGAGTTCCTTAAGTTGGAAAAATACAACTGGCATGATAGTTCATAGTGAAATGTGGGACATTCTCTTTAAAATTAATTAGCATTAAAATAAGGATGCTTTCCCAATTTGAAGACTGGCGTCTGGCGTCTTAAACATTAGAAAGCAGCCATCTGAGGTTCATCCATTGGTCTCAACCCACCTGGATCAAAGGAGAATGAAGAACACCAAGGACACGAGGTGATTACAAGCCCAAGAGACAGAAAGGGCCACGTGAATCAGTTACTACATCATCCTGAGACCAGAAGAACTAGATGGTGCCCGGCTACAACCAATGACTGCCCTGACAGGGAACACAACAGAGAAACCCTGAGGGAGCAGGAGAACAGTGGGATGCAGACCCCAAATTCTCATAAGATCATACTTAATGGTCTTACTGAGACTGGAAGGATCCCAGTGGTCATGACCCCCAGACCTTCCGTTGCCCCAGGACAGGAACCATTCCCGAAGCCAACTCTTCAGACATGGATTGGACTGGACAATGGGTTGGAGAGGGATGCTGGTGAGGAGTGAGCTTCTTGAATCAGGTGGACACTTGAGACTATGTTGGCATCTCCTGCCTGGAAGGGATATGAGAGGGTGGAGGGGGTTTAGAAGCTGGCGAAAAGGACACGAAAAGAGAGAGTGGAGGGAGAGAGCAGGCTGTCTCATTAGGGGGAGAGTAATTGGGAGTGTGTAGCAAGGTGCATACGCGTTTTTGTGTGAGAGACTGACTTGATTTGAAAACTTTCACTTAAAGCACACAAAAAAATTCTTTAAAAAAATAAGGATGCTTTCTATCATTATTTATATTAAATATTTAACACTGGAGGCCCAAGCTAGAACAAAGCGACAACAAAAAGAAGGAAAAGCTGCAACTGCTATTACTCATAGATTACAGAAATGCCTCCACAGAAAAATTAACAAACCATTGAAATTAATGCTAGTCAATCATAAATATAAACTAAAAAATAAACTGCATTTCTATGCATCAGCATCAAGCCGACTCTGTTGTAGCTCTTAGTGAAGGCAGAGGACACTGATAAGGAAATAGCAGGATTCGGGTGGGCTAGACAAGGAGGGGAGAACACTATTTTACACCAGGCTTCATGGATAACCATGGGTATGTGTTAGTCATCTAGGGCTGCCATAAGAAAAAAATAACACAATTGGGTGGCTTTAAAGAACAGATATTTATTTTCTCACAGTTCGGGAGGCTAGAAGTAGGAATTCAGGGCATGGCTCATGTCTACTTCAGCTTCTAGCAGCTTCCAGCCACCCTTTGCGTTCCTGGCCTTGTAGATTATCTTCCCCTTTGTCTGTGTCCCTCTTCCCCTGTTTGTGTCTGTGTCTATTCTGTTCTTTTTGTAACTCAGAAGGGATTAGGTTTAGGACCCACCCTACACTGGTATGGTCTCATTAAAATAATTTTAAAAATCCCCTATTTCCAAATCAGGTCACATTTATAGGTACAGTAGTTAGGATTTCAACGTACCTTTGGGGTTACACAATTCAGTCCATATAGTACCCTCACCAGATATTCTAGGCTGAGAGTACAAATATGAGCAGCTGAGAGTTCTATTTTTTGTCTATATTAGTTGGCTATCACTTGTCTGAGTCCACCCATATAAACTTTGGAGCAACTTATTATGAAGGACCAGGCCAACCTTTATTAGCCATGTCCATTATGTGGGAAAACGCACACATTCCCATCACTGAAGCCCTGAGAAATTCATCGATAAGGGTGGAATGGGGTTGGGACCAAGAATTGTTTCATGGCATTGATAACATGGCATAGCTGTTAGACATCTACGTGGAGATGTCAGGTAATAATACTGACAGCTAACACTTACTGGTGCCAGGACTCTTGTGAGGGTTTCTCCTTTCTTAAGATACTTGCTCTGCATGATACCCATGTGAGGAATGTATCATTATAAGGCACATTTTACAGATGAAGAACTCGGTACAGAGAGTTACGCTGACATTTGAATAGAAGTCATGAACCAGGAGGAGTTGAAATGGATGGAGGTGTAAACATCACATCCTCAGCTACAGACAGCCACCGACTCACTGAGACATCCTAGAGAGAGGGTGTCTATATAGAGAGAGAGGACTAAGCACTGAGCCTGAGGGCACTCTGACATCTAGAAGCCGGACAGATGAACGGCAGCCAACAAAGCTCTCTGAAGTCCAGTGTGGTTCCTGGAGCATGGTCTGTCCTTTCTCTGGACTGCATTTTACCAGTCCCCCTCCCACCCGCACTGGGTGTCCCCTTCACAATGGCAGGGACAATGTGTACCTTTCACCACTGCGTCCACATGATGTAGACTATTCCTGGCACATGGAATCTTTCTAGATATTGATTGAATGAAAAAATGAAAATGATGAATGAAATCATAGTTTGCTACCCCCACGTGTCTGACAGTTTGTCATATTGTGGGGGCTTGTGGGTTGCTGTGATGCTGGAAGCTATGCCACCGGTATTCAGATACCAGCAGGGTAACCCATGGAGGACAGGTTTTAGCTGAGCTTCCAGACAAGAGAGCCTAGGAAGAAGGACCCGGAAATCTACTTCTGGAAAGCATTAGCCAGTGAAAACCTTACGAACAGCAACGGAACACTGTCTGATATATGGCCGGAAGATGACCCCCCCAGGTTGGAAGGCACTCAAAACATGACTGGGGAAGAGCTGCCTCTTCAAAGTAGAGTCAACCTTAATGACATGGATGGAGTAAAGCTTTCAGGACCTTCATCTGCTGATATGGCACTTCTCAAAATGAGAAGAAACAGCTGCAAACATCCATTAATAATTGGAACCTGGAATGTACGAATTATGAATCTTGGAAAATTAGAAATCATCAAAAATGAAATGGAATGCACAAACATCAATATCCTAGGCATTCGTGAGCTGAAATGGGCTGGTACTGGCCATTTTGAATCAGACAATCATATAGTCTTCTACGCTGGGAATGACAACTCGAGGAGGAATGATGTTGCATTCATCGTCAAAAAGAACATTTCAAGATCTATCGTGAAATACAATGCTGTCAATGATAGGATAATATCCACACTCCTACAAGAAAGACCAGTTAATACAACTATTATTCAAATTTACACACCAACCACCAGGGCCAAAGATGAAGAAATAGGAGATTTTTTTCAGCTGCTGCAGTCCGAAATTGATCGAACATGCTATCAAGATGCATTGATAATTACTGGCTATTGGAATGCAAAAGCTGGAAATAAAGAAGGATCAGTAGTTGGAAAATACGGCCTTGGTGATAGAAACAATGCCAGAGATCAAATGATAGAATTTTGCAAGACCAACGACTTCTTCATTGCAAATACCTTCTTTCACCAGCATAAACGGTGACTATACACATGGACCTCGCCAGATGGAACACACAGAAATCAAATTGACTACATCTGTGGAAAGAGACGATGGAAAAGCTCAATATCATCAGTCACAAAACGGCCAGGGGCTGACTGTGGAACAGACCATCAATTGCTCATATTCAAGTTCAAGCTGAAATTGAGGAAAATCAGAGCAAGTCCATGAGAGCAAAAATATCCCACCTGAATTTAAAGACCATCTCAAGAATAAATTTGACACATTGAACACTAGTGACCGAAGACAAGACAAGTTTTTGAATGACATCAAGGACATCATCCATGAAGAAAGCAAGAGGTCACTGAAAAGATAGGAAAGAAAGAAAAGACCAAGATGGGTGTCAGAGGAGACTCTGAAACTTGCTCTCGAACCTCGAGCAGCTAAAGCAAAAGGAAGAATTGATGAAATAAAAGAACTGAAGATTTCAAAGGGCCTCTCAAGAAGACAAAGTAAAGTATTATAATGACATGTGCAAAGAGCTGGAGATGGAAAACCAAAAGGGAAGAACATGCTCGGTGTTTCTCAAGCTAAAAGAACTGAAGAAAAAATTCAAGCCTCGAGTTGCGAAAGTGAAGGATTCCATGGGGAAAATATTAAACGACGCAGGAAGCATCAAAAGAAGATGGAAGGAATACACAGAATTATTATACCAAAAAGAATTGGTCACTATTCAACCATTTCAAGAGGTGGCCTATGATCAGGAACCAATGGTACTGAAGGAAGAAAAGTCAAAGCTGTTCTGAAGGCACTGGCGAAAAACAAGGCTCCAGGAATTGATGGAATATCAATAGAGATGTTTCAGCAAACAGATGTAGCACTGGAGATGCTCACTCGTCTATGCCAGGAAATATGGAAGACAGCGTCCTGGCCAACTGACTGGAAAAAAAAAAAAAAAGAAATATATATATATATATATTTTTTGGAAGAGATCCATATTTATGCCTATTCCCAAGAAAGGTGACCCAAACGAATGTGGAAATTATAGAACCATATGATTAATATCACACACAAGCAAAATTTTGCTGTAGATCTTTCAAAAACGGCTGCAGCAGTATATCGACAGGGTACTGCCAGAAATTCAGGCCAGTTTCAGAAGAGGACGTGGAACCAGGGATATCCTTGCTGATGTTGGATGGATCCTGGTTGAAAGCAGAGACTACCAGAAGGATGTTTACCTGTGTTTTATTGACTATGCAAAGGCATTCAACTGTGTGGATCATAACAAACTATGGATAACACTGGGAAGAATGGCAATTCCAGAATACTTAATTGTGCTCATGAGGAACCTTTACATAGATTAAGAGGCAGTTGTTCAGACAGAACAAGGGGATACTGATTGGTTTAAAGTCAGGAAAGGTGTGCGTCAGGGTTGTATTCTTTTACCATACCTATTTAATCTGTATGCTGAACAAATAATACGAGAATCTGGACTATATGAAGAAGAACGGGGCATCAGGATTGGAGGAAGACTCATTAACAACCTTCATTATGCAGATGACACAACCCTGCTTGCTGAAAGTGAAGAGGACTTGAAGCACTTACTAATGAAGATCAAAGACCACAGCCTCCAGTATGGATTACACTGCAACATAAAGAAAACAAAAATCCTCACAACTGGACCAATGTGCAACAAAAGGAGAAATGGAGAAAAGATTGAAGTTGTCAAGGATTTCATTTTACTTGGATCCACAATCAACAGCCATGGAAGCAGCAGTCAAGAAATCAAAAGACACATTGCATTGGGCAAATCTGCTGCAAAGGACCTCTTCAAAGTGTTGAAGAGCAAAGGTGTCACCCTGAAGACTAAGGTGCGCCTGACGCAAGCCATGCTATTTTCAATCACATCATATACATGTGAAAGCTGGAAAATGAATAAGGAAGACCGAAGAAGAGTTGACGCCTTTGAATTGTGGTGTTGGTGAAGAATATTGAATATACCATGGACTGCCAAAAGAATGAACAAATCTGTTTGGGAAAAAGTGCGGCCAGAATGCTTCTTAGAGGCAAGGATGGCGAGACTCCGTCTTATATACTTTGGATATGTTGTCAGGAGGGATCAGTCCCTGGAGAAGGACATCATGCTTGGCAGAGTACAGGGTCAGCGGAAAAGAGGGTGACCCTCAATGAGGGGGATTGACACAGTGGCTGCAACAATGAGCTCAAGCATAACAATGATTGTAAGGATGGCCCAGGACCAGGCAGTGTTCCGTTCTGTTGGGCATAGGGTCCCTATGAGTCAGAACCGACCTGACGGCACCTAACAACAACAACGACAATCTTTGAATACTTTAAGGGCCTTCGTGTGTAAGAGGGAGAAAATATGATCTGAGTTGATCCTGAGACTATCTCCTAGTGTTAAAGAATGCTGAATAACAAATAAAAAAAAAGGTTCAATAGCAAAGATTTTTGTTAAAAGATTTAAGTATAGGTTGAAGATTACTAGAAACATGCACATTTAATATTTCAACTATACTCAAATTGCTAAAATTATATACTCCTTGCACACAGCAGAATATAATAAAACAATTTGATGTCTGTAAAATAAACAAAACTTTATCATGGAAATATAATATTGAGTGAAAGGAGCAGGATATAATATTTAAGTGAATATACATAAATGTGTGCGACACACATATAAAACCCATTGCCGTGGAGTCTATTCTTACTCATGGTGTTCCCATGTGTGTTGGGGTAGTCTCCAAATTTTCAATGACTAGAATATACTTCTACAAGCAGGACAAAATTAAACGAATATATTTAAACAATAAATGAACAGAAGTGAAAGAATTAAACCTGTGGAGAGGCTGCCCAGGAACCCAAGACTACAATAACATTGGTATGGAAAGCAGAATGATGGTGTCGGGAAGCCTCTGGTCACATGCTTCCAGCTCGAAAGAGAAGAGCAAATAAACCAGGGGAGAAGACAGTGAGCCAGAAGAGTGGGAGAAATCAAGTATTTATCGAGTGCCAACCAAGGCTGAGCCTCTGCTGATGGCATGTAGTCCCTCATTTAAACCTTAGAAGGATGTAATGGGTGGGATAGACCTTGTTATCCACTTTCATCATGCAAACATTTTATAAATTTGAACAGTAGCATGTTATAAAAACAAATTAGAAAATAGAGAAAAGTATAATAAAAGAATACGCCTCATCCGTTGAGTACTATTATGTTGCCCCAGCAGCTGCTCATCGTTGTTGTTGTAAACATACCACACAACCTTTGGTGACTGAACAACTGACAGTAATTACCATTAATTGGCTGTGCAACCCTGCCCTTAATCAATGTGACTTTCCTACCACTGTTAACCAGAACTCAGTCTCCATATGCAGGAACACCACTTTATTTCCTCCCTCCTGCCCCTGGTAACCCCTAATAAACTTTTATGTCTACACATTTGCTTGTTTTTGTAAAAGACGGGTGTTTGCATCTGAAAGTTCACGACAAGCCACAAGGGTGAATTCATGTGGTAGCAGAAGTTATTTGCAATACATATATCCTAATACTGACTTGGTTCTGGAATACATAAAGAACAATCCAAAAAGGAAAAAGGAAGCGGACAGTTCAATAGAAAAATGAGCGAATACTTGTACACTGTATAAAAGATTTCTATATGGCCAAGAAACATATGAAAAGTGACAAAACTTCACTGGTTATCAGAGAAATTCTAATAAAAAGCCATAATGTGATACTATCCGCTACACGCCAGAATGGCTAAAATGGAAAGGATGGAAAATACCAACTATTGGGTATAACGTGGAGTAAATGGAGCTCTAATCTACTGCTACTGGAAGTGTAATTTGATACAACCAGTTTAAAAATGTTTTGTCTGTATTTACAAGAGCTGTGAACATACATATATCCCAGGACCCAGCAATGCTACTTCTAGATACATACCCAGTAGAAATGGGTACATATCTTCACCAAAACACATACACTTCTCAGCATCCGCTAAGGAATGAACACCTTCCTTAGGAATGTCTAACTTTTAAAGCATTATTCTCTGTCTGTTCTAAGGTGATGTCCATATATGATGATAAGTTTACACAGAAAAGTCTAGAGCTTTATGTGAAATTCCACAGCAAATCTCTAGAGGCTCCCGTTCTCATAGCTTCTGTCGCCTCTGCAGGCCCTGCTTCTGTCTGTCCGTCTGCTGGGCTACACCACACGGAACCAGTTATGAAATTCAAGCCCATCTTACACTCGCCAAGGTCCTATTCACACAAAATTTGTATTAGCTTAAAAGAAAAGGTGTGTAGATAAGACACACAAGGGATTTAATTGCAGAAAACAAACCTTAAAATGAAATGGCTGGGAATGGTGGCCTCCCTTTGTAAAAAGGCTTCTCTGTACGGACTACGGGAAAATGCAGTGAAGATATGGGTCATGGGAAAAGGAGCGTTTGTAGCAATCTGGTAATCACTCAGACCACCTGTAAAAATGTTTTCATCCTTTTTCTCATACCTTACACAAAACAAAATTCCAGATGGATCGAATATTTAAAATTAAAATATGCAACCATAAAAATTTTAGAAGTTTTTATTTTCTTTTTATTGATAAAAGAGAAAGACTTTTTAAAAATCCCAAAATATGAAGGCTAAAACTGTTAAGATCTATAGATCTTTGGCATATCAAAAAGTATATGAAGAGAGTAAAAATACAGGCAAAAAGCTGAAAAAAAGTTTGCAGGCTAAGGATTTGAATAGAGATTTCTCAAAATCAGATGTAGAAACTGTCAACAAGCACAGGAAAAGAAGCGTAACCTCATTAGTCATCAGGGAAATTCAAATCTAAACTAAAGTGCACTATTATTTCAAAAGCAGTAAGATGGCTAAACTCAACAGGATGGACAACAAGTGTCGGTGATGATGTGGAGAAGCTGGAATACCGCTGGTGGAAATGTAAAATGATCCAATTGTTTTGGAAAATGGTTTGGCAATTCTGCAGAAAGTTAAACAGAGAATTACCATACAACACAGCAATTGCACACCTAGGTCTGTAGCCCGGAGAATCAAAAGCATGTTCACATACAAACTTACACAGAGTATTCCTAGTAGTGTTATTCGTAACAGCCAAAATGTGGAGAGAACCCACATGTCATGACCTGATAGACAGGATGTGGTATATTCATAGACTGGAATATTACTCAGCCATGAAAAGGCACCAAGTACTGATACATGCCACAACATGGACGAACCTTGAGAACATTACGCTAAATGAAAGAAGCCAAACACAAATGACCGCATCGTGCATGATTCCATTTACATGAAATGTCCAGAACAGACAAACCAACACAGACAGAAGTAGATTAGTGGTTGCTACGGCGTGGAGGAAAGGAGTAATGAGGATGACTGTTAATACGCCTTTATTAACAAGGGCCTTTATTTACGGGGCACTGAAAATATTCTGAAGCTAGACAGTGGAGACTGTTGTGCCAAGTCTGCCCATATACTAAAAGCCAAGGTATTGTGCATATTTTCAAAGGCAGTGTTACGGCAGGTGAATTGTATCTCAATAGAAATATTTGTGATTCCTAAAAGACTACCTTTCAATTAACATATAGAACCTATAAATCAGTAGGGAAAAAACAATCCAATTTTAAAATGTCTCCCTCCAAAGCAAAGGGAAGGGGGTACATTCCATCCGTACAGCTTATTTTTTTATCTTCATTATTCAAGTTCTATTCTCATCTTATGTAACTCTAAATTATACAAATAATTGTCTCCATTTTCCTTATCCCTGTTTTCACTATTTAACTAAATAAAGACAGCAACACAGTGTTTTTTATAAAAACCCACCCACATTCACTCAAATCATTTTTTAGCACTTCTTAGGCACCAGGTACCAGGATGCTCTGACAAACACAACAGACAAGTTCCTGCCTGCATGGGCCTTCTATTTTTGTGAAGCAGGCAGATGATAAACCAGCCAACCAGCTCTTAATGTAACCTAACATTAAGGAGGGAAACGTAATTTTGGAGCTATCTCAAGCTGTGTCTCTCTCACAAACATTTCTCCGAATCTAGTGAAAAGTAAACACCTCGAAGGAACTCTGTGGGGCCAATAAATGTGAAAAAGCCATTACATTTCAGTTTTGTTTTGTTACTTTCACCTGCTACCCTGTCATTATTTTTTAATAACATGATTATGGAGCTGACATCAAACTCTCACCACTCGGCTGAAAGAAAAAGCCAAACCTGTAGCCATCTAGTCAATTCTGACACAGAGACCCTATAGGACAGAGTAGAACTGCCCCATAGGGTTTCCAGGGAGCAGCTGGTGTTAGGACACAATTCCCTCTTATAAGAATCTGAAAGCTGTTCACTGTGGATGTGGGAGGGACTCAGTAACACTTGCAGAGATTTCCACATGGGTGGGGTGCTCTAGTGTGAGCATCGGGGGAATGGACCCCATGTGCACTTTGCGGCCTTCTGCAGATTATGACACAACAAACACTCCCTCTTCATCGTCCTACATCTTGGAAGAGAACAGAGGGAATTGTTAGGCAGGACCCTTTGAAAATGCATGGCAAGAAATTTTATTGCAACATTAAATGGAAAATAAAATCTTCCTACATTTTTCCTCCTTCCCTACCTCATTTCAAGGAGATAGCTGGACTCACAGTGTTGAAGCCCTGAAACTTCAAGACTCTGAAGAGTCTGTGGTAAAAGCCTCAGCTCACTGAGGTGATCAGACTGAGTGAACTGGAGCCCAGGGGAAGAGTGACAGTCAGATAGTAGGGTCCTAGACATTGGGAAGGGGTAGGACCTGCTTCTTGATAGTGCCCTGGAGTAGGTTACAGAACCTCAAAGGCTGATGCAGGCACATAAGTAGACAAAACCTGTTATGCTGTTGACAGCCCCACCAAGGCTCTCATGCTCCAGCTGAGAATGGAAACAGCAGAACGAATGCTTCTAGAGAGATCACCCACATAGGCTGAGGCAATGGGTGTGTTGAAGGTCTTCTCCAAGCACTGGTCCTTCATTAAACCCTGGGAATTATTGCATATCTGGATGAGGGAGTACCCTAAAAGTAAGTGAGGTTAAAAACTCCCCTCAATTTTGTAAGCAGGTAGTTCTGAGCCTCAATTCATTTTATTTTTTAAAAAATCATGCTTTTTTTCATAATGATTTTGTGCAGACTCGCACATACAATTTGTATTACTCATTCATGCATTAAGTCAACAAAGATTTCCTGTATGAACAGCTACATGTCAGACCCTAGGCCAGATGCTCTTGGTGATGAAATGACTTAGAGAAGTTGCCTCACTGCCTGGTGAGAGAAACGGCCAAGTTAACAGGTGTATCAGTCACCTATTGCTGTGTAACAAATGACTCCAATAGGTAGTGTCTTAAAAAAACAACCATTTACTAAGCTCATAATTTTTCAGGTTGTCACTCTGGGGTTCTTCTGATCTGGGCCAGCCACAGTGGCTCGCATCAGGGCTTACTCATGTGTCTACAATTTGATTCCAGGTCACCTGCGAGCCAGTTTCATAAAATCAACTCAGTGAAACCGCTGGATCCTCTTTCCAATGGTCCCTCATCATTCAGCAGGCTGGCCTGGGGTCATTCCCACAGGTTCTCAGGGTTTAAGAGCAACAAAAGGGCAAGACTCAATGTAAAATCTTTTCAATTCTCTCCTTGTATCATCTCTGCTACTATCTCAAAGGCTGAAGCAACCGTAAGGTCTGCCTTCAACAGGTAGAAGAAGACTCCTCCTGCTAATGAAAGGTGCTCCGGAGTCTCATAGAAGGCATGGGCACAGAGAGGGGAAGAATGTGTAGTAAATGCAATTGTGTTTTATGCTGTGGTAAAGGGTTTCCTGGGTACAATGGAGTACAGAGCAAGAAGTGGACTCATCTACCAGGAGAAGATTCAGGGAAGACTACAACCAGGAAGTGATGCCTGAACCAAGTTGGGAATATGACTGAATAATTAAGGGGTGAAAAAAGGCCAAGCATCCAGGAAGCCCCAGGTATTTTCCAGAGGCTTCAGTAAAAGGGGAGGGATGGCTTGATGACAAAAGTCTGAGGAAACAGGCTGAAAACACTGGGGCATTTGTTACATTTGTGAAGAGGCACGGATTATCTTTTGTTCTATTGTTTCCCTACCATTCCTGCCTCTTCTGTCCTTTGGGGTCACACAACACAAGCCCCTACCATCCCCATGTTGAAACTTTTATTTTCCTTGGAGAAGTCTGCTCCTTCCTCATCACCACCCCAACCTTCTTAATTTCTTCCTCAAATGGTCTCCCCATTGGCTGGTTTCTCTTCTAAATGGCCTCCTAAACAAAAGCAGAGTCTGTCATGGGCTTTCCCCAAGTCAACTCCCAAACTTCCCATTCTGGCTGGCCACAAAACTCCTGAGTCTTAGGGCTTTTTGGTGAAGTCATAAGCCTAATCTGTTCCAGTGGGGTCAGTTTTCTTCACCTTCACGCTTCACCAGGGAGAGTAGACCAGCAGACGGGAAGGGAGAGAACATCTCCTAGTCAGAGAGCAGAGCCTGTGTGAAGACTCAGAGGCTAAGGAGACCTAAGAGGGGCTCAGAGTGGACATTTTATAACCAGAGCTGGAGAGACATGATTCCAACAGAGTCAAATGAGAGGACTGGGAGAAAGCAGCTACCCGTGATACTGTTATCATTCCCTGTGCTCTCTTTACCCACTAAGGGATAGTAACCCCTTACACGGCACGGAAAAGTTTCAATTCATTTTTAGTATCTAATCTCCTTCTTCCCACATTGGCACTAGCACTTCTCAAGCGCCTACCTGACAGTTTCATGTTTTTCTGGTTGCCGTGTTTAGCTTCAAACTGGGCCCATGGAACTCAGCAGTGTCAGCAATGATGTCACACAGGATTACGGAAGCCTTGGTGCTAACTCAGATCTCAGCTGCTTTTTGAAAAGGGTGCCGACCTCAGGTCTCGTGGGAGAGAAACCATAGCTACTGAATCAAGGAAATTCAGGAGCAAGCCAGAGTCCCCAGGTTATCAAAGGTTCCTGATGGGAGAAGGGATAAAGGTCCTTCACACCATTATGTTTGGACATCTTCACCCAAGCAGGATGAAACAGTGACACACGAGGAAAAGGCCTTTCTCTAAGACTCTAGATAAAGGTGAGGAAAAGTTGTCCCAGATTGCTGAGTGCTACAGAACAAAAGGTCTGACTTCCACCAGAAAAGAGAGCCATGGTAGGACAAGATGAAGGATTTGGAACGAATGGATAAGGTCACAAGGAAGATTCTTCTGAGAAAGCATTTTCTATCATTTAGTAGACAATTAACCAAAGTTTATTTTGTCGATAAGAAATGTAGGAATAAATGAGGGATGAAACGAAAGAATTCAATTGTAAGTTTGAGAGCTTTCCAGAATAGCTGCAGACAAGGCACTCTTTTGTTCTGGATCTGAACATGGTGGAAAGGAAGGAAGCCAGTGGGCAACTGGGGCAGAGAGTATAGGATGATGGAAAGGGTGGGTAGCAAGAAGCCTACTTAATTATTATATTTTCTAATGAGATGGAATTAATATACCATGTGAAGAACTAAGGAAATTTCTCAGGAGGTTCTGGGAGTGGTAGGTTGACGAGCCCAGAACCCACATCATTGAGGGCAGAAGAAGGGCTGTAGACTCCTCCCTAGATCCAGAAACTCCCCTTCCCCTCCTGTGTCTCCTGCCCACCTCCCTCAAGAGCCTAACAACCCCTAACCACAAACATGGCTACAGGATAGAATTTTTTATTTTCCTACTTTTCTTAACCTGAGCTTCATCTAGGATCAGTCATTTATCACTCTTTTCAGGCCAGTTTTGTTGCCCTTCCCACTACTATTACCTCTGCTGTCCTCCTCCACCCAGTGCTGCCCTCCACTGGCCCTGCTTCCTGCTGCTTCCTGCTTTTCTGACTGGCCTCTAATACCCTTTGAGAGATCCCCCACCCCATCTTCTGTCTGTCACTGGAGCTTACACTCCCCTCCCAAACTCCTTCTCTTTCTTCCTTAACTCGCCAATCTTTCCCTCAAACTCAGAAAAATACTGACCCTTATGCTGACATATACAAGCCCCGCCCCCCCCACAGGAGGCATGGTTGTGATTCAGCTACTAAGGTTTGTGCCATCAGACTCTCAAATGTGGACATCTGTTTCTGCCTCACCCTGAAGGACATGGTAATGGGCTTCTGTTCAGAGAAAGGCAATTTTAATCTCCTGGTGTAGGCTAGTTAAGGGTACGAGAAGAAGTTTTAAATTACACAGAAAAGTACAAATTACGCTGTCTCCTTAAGTATAATTCCTTCTATGAAAATCCTTCCCTTAAAAGGAGGAAGAAAACAAGTTACAAAGAGGAGACCGATTCTCCTGTTTCAATGTTTACACTCTAAATTTACTAAAAAAAATAACTTTCATAGAAAACAGCTTTTAGAGAAACCATGTATTATCATGAAGGTGTAGAGGATGAGGTAATTTCCATATTCCACAGGAGCAAATTCACTTCCGTCCAACAAATGCAAAAAAAAAAATTTTTTTTTAATGTGGTGATCCTCTGTTTATATTATAAACTATCACTGGATAAACGTTTGGCTGCGAACTAAAAGGTTTGGCAGTTGGAATCCACGAGCTGCTCCTTGGAAACCCTATGGGGAGTTCTACTCTGTCCTACAGGGTTGCTATGAATTGGAATCTACTAAAAGAAAACTGGGAGTTTTTTTTTTTAAATCAACGTATTATAATTTTTTGAAAAACGATAGACTTTTGCTATAAGGTAGTACCATCACTGAAATTTTCTGGAGGAGACTTTATTGCCCAGAGTAAATTCCCTAAAGTATGGTCGGTGCCTGGGGAAGAAGAAAGAAACCATGGGGACTGTGGAGGTGGAGGATGGTGGTGATGGAGAGGCCTCCAGGGATCCCTGAGACCAGAGACTTAGGTCACAGTTGAGACACCAGAGCCCAGAGGGCTCATGTAAATTAACTCTCCACTATTGCAAGCCTCAACCCAAGAGGAAAGTGTCACTCAGGGTAGAACATGAGAACAAAAAGCCCAGGTTCCAAGCCCAGGAAGATTCCCCAAGTATCAGCAAGGCCTTTTTCATCAGCTTCCACTAGGCAGAATTCCCACTCATCAAATTACTCCAGAGATCCATAGGTCAAGTATGAGTATTTAACCCAAGTGTGTAAGGTCAAGGGGTTAGCCATGGTCTGGCAGACCAGACCAAAACATCTCACACCCCTGTTGGCAAAAGGCCCTTGGTCTTGAGGCTGAGTTTTTGAAGAAAGTGAGTGCCATCATGTCTGCCCTCAGTCTAACCAACACTGAGTTCCTGGTCAGCATCCTGGAGTCCTGGCAAGAAGAGCCAGGCACCTCCAGGAGCATCTGGAGCAGGAGACAGGGGCTGAAGAGGCTACCACACCTACTGCTGATGCTACACATGTGGGAGACCTGGCTGCAGACGGTGCAGGCATGGCCTCAAGGTCAAAGGAGAAAGCACCTGAAGACGTGCTAGGACTCTTAGACTGAGAGAAGCAGGATGTCTGGACTGCAAAATATGCACCCTTCAGGGAAGAACTTCATTCAGGCTTCTTAAACCCACTTCACCTGGAAGATCCACTCTTTTAGCCTTGTGCCCCTTCCACGCCCCCTCTACTACATGGAGAGATCCAGCCCTAGAGCACCAGGGTGGAAGAAGCCCTAGGATATCTGTCCAAAGACATGAGGTCCACTCAAAAGCTCCCCCCACCAAGGAGAGAAGAGGACAAGACTCACCTGCAGATGAGGTCTCAGGGCCCTGAGAATGAGCACAATGTTTGTAAGGAAAGAGAAATGGGATTTCAGTGGGACATGGAAGTCTGAGAAAGAGCCTCTGCAAAGATAGCTCTAAGGGAGGTGTGATTGTGAAGGTGGGCTGGTCACTGAGTTCTTTGTAGTACAAGGTACCAGACAGAAGCCAGACTCTGGGGGGAACCTGCGTGCTGGTGAGCAGTGGGCTTAAAACCCTAAACCAATGAGAATCGAATCCCTTCCCAGCAGCTTCTGCACAGATCAGTGATGTTTGCTTGGTCTTTCTCTTTTCTGTGGTCTAACCTGATCTGTTCTGAGATCAGAGAATTGGAATAGAAAAGCCTGACTGAGATGAAACGAGCAAAGAGAAGACAAGGCCTCCTAAATCTGGTGAAGACAGAACACAGATAACCAAAGGTGAGGATGGGAAGAAACAGATTGAGTTCCAAGTCCCATCCACAGTATCCCAGGGCCTGGGAATCCCTGGAAGTGCCAGAGGTGTGTACTCCCTGGGAGATGCGACCCCAAGTGTCAGAGGAAGCCCTATGGAGCAAGGAAGGGAGGGCAGGGTCTCTAGGATGGGCACTTCCATACAGGCTGCCCATGTCAATTTCTCAGAGTGACCGTGACAGATCCTGAGTAGGACAGTTTGAGGCAAAGGAAAGTAAGTTTTCTGAAGACGGGTGAATTCCACCTTCTCCTGACAATGAAACAGAAATCCCGTCCTGCTCAGAGGTACTGTGTAGGAGGGATTGTGAATTCCCATCCTGCACAGAGGTTGGCTGGGAAGTTCAACTGTCTAAAGACAATGTGGCCAAAGTCTTCTTTATCTTTCAAAGATATATCTTTAACTTCCTGCAAATTCAATCCTGGAAAAAAGCCTAGAATATACAAGCGTGGGTTTTTCAGGAGAACAAGGGGAGAAGGTGATAGTGGCATATCAGAGAAGGAGAACAATAGTCTAATGGTCCCCGTGTTACTTAATGAATCACACATGGTGTCCAGCATTCTTCCTTACCTGTAGACATGTACATGCAGTAGATGTTTGAGCAGTGACTGAATTAATCCTCACAGAATTGTTTTTGGCCATTTCCAGGCATAGAGGCCAGAAGAAGTCATTAGTTACAAGAGCAAGCAATAATTCGCTGGTCTGAATTTTGTTCAGTTTCTGTGTTTGCCCTTCATAGATGGATAAAAGTCTCTGAATCTGGCATTGAAGACAGTGTTTTCTCTATTGTTATGGATTGAATAGTGTCCCCCAAAATGTGTGTCAACCTGGCCAGACCATGATTCCCAGTATTGTGTGGCTGTCCTGCATTTTGTGATCTGATGTGATTACTTATGGGTTGTAAATTCTAACCTCTGTGATGTTAATGAGGCGGGATTAGAGGCAGTTAGGTTAATGAGGGAGGACACAATCTACAGGATTAGGGTGAGTCTTGAGTCAGTCTCTTTTGACATACAAAGAGAAAAGTAAGCAGAAATGAGAGGGACCTCATACCACCAAGGAAGAAGTGCCTGGAGTGGAGCACGTCTTTTTGACCCAGCGTCCACGCGCTGAGAATTTCCTAGGCCAGGGGAAGATAGATGACAAGGACCTTCCCCCAGAGCCACAAAGACAGAAAGCTTTCTCCTAGAGCTGGTGCCCTGACTTCAAACTTCTTGCTTCTTAAACTGTGAGAGAATAAGTTTCTGTTTGTTAAAGCCATCCACTTGTGGTATCTTTGCTATAGCCACACTAAACTAGATAACTAAAAAACACATTTATAAAATAGTCAAAAAAAAAAAGTTTCAAATACACACACATACACGTATGATGTTACTAAACTTTAAAAGGTTTTACATTCTTATAACACATTTAACAATAGAGATTTGTATACAGAAGTTATAATAAGAGCCATCCCCACATAAGTATATTGTACCTGCTCCCCCAAAGTGTCCAGTGTCCAAAGATACATATGTATCCTTTTACATACTTCTTTTTGCCAGGACACACGTAAGGACATTCATTTGTTTGTTTTTATGGAAATTAGGTCACACTCTACCCATGTTTTTCTCTGAATCACTCTTCACTTGACAATTTCTCATGGTTCCTCTAAATCAGCAGACATGGAAGAAGCACTCTTTTTGGTTCTTCTCATTTTTAACTCCCACCACTCTTCTGTCAGTTTGTTGTACTGTGGTGGCTTGCATGTTGCTGTGATGTTGGAAGCTATGCCACCGGTATTTCAAATACCACCAGGTTCACCCATGGTAGACAGCTTTGAGTGGAGCTCTGGTTTTAGACAGACTAGGAAAAAGGACCTAGTGATCTATTTCTAAAAAAAACTGGCCAGTGAAATCTTACGAATAGTACTGGAACACTGTCTGGCTGAATGACAGAGGATAACCCCTTAGGTTGGAAGGCACTCAAAATACGAGTGGGGAAGAGCTACCTCCTCAAAGTAGATCCCACTTTAATGACATTTGCTGATGGGGCACAACTCAAAATGAGAAGAAACTGACGCAAAAATCCATTAATACTCAGAGTGTGGAATGAAGGAATTATGAATCTGGGGAAATTGGAAGTCATCAAAAATGAAATGGAATGCATAAAAGGTCAATAATCCTAGGCATTAGTGAGCTGAAATAGCTTGGTTTTGGACATTTTAAACTAGACAATGGTATGTTCTACTATGCCAGGATTGAGATACTGTAGAGAACGGCATCATATTCATCGCTACAAAGAACATTTCAAGATCTGTTCTGAAGTACAACACTACGAGCAATAGGATAATATCCACAGGCCTACCAGGACGACCAGTTAATAAGACTATTATTCAAATTTACACACAAATCATGAATGTGAAAGATGAACAAGTTGAAGGTTTTTACCAAGTTCTGCAGTTTGAAACTGATCAAACATGATGCATTGATCAATCAAGATGTACTGATAATTACGTAATTGGAATGCGAAGTTGAAAACAAAGCAGACAAATCAGTAGTTGGAAAATAAGGTATTGATGATAGAAATGACACTGAAGCTTACATGATAGAATTTGGCAAGACCAATGACTTATTCATTGCACATACCTTTCATCAGGAGCATAAACGGTGACTATACTCGTGCACCATTCCAGGCAGAATAGACAGGAATCAAATTTGTGGAAGGTGATGATGGAGAAGGTCAATATCATGAGTCAGAATCTGGCCAGGGGCTGACTGCAGAACAGATGATCAGCTGCTCATATTCACGTTCAAGTTGAAGCTGAAGAAAATTAAAACAAGTCCATGAGTCAAAGTATGCCCTTGAGTATATCAAACCTGAATTTAGAGACCATCTCAAGAGTAGATTTGATGCACTGCACACTAATGATCGAAGACCAGATTAGTTGTGGGATGATAGCAAGGACATCATATATGAAAAAAAACAAAAAGTCATTAGAAAGACAGGAAAGAAAGAGAAGACCAAAGAGGATGTCACAAGAGACTCTGAATCTTGCTCTTGAATGTACAGTAGCTAAAGAGAATGGAAGGAATAATAAAGTAAAAGAGCTCAATAGAATAATTGAAAGGGAAGCTGGAGAAGACAAAGTATGATAATAATAATGTGAACAGATCTGGAGTTAGAAAACCAAAAGGGAAGAAAACACCTGGCATTTCTCAAGCTGAAAGAACTGAAGGAAATATTCAAGCCTCTAGGTGCAATACTCAAGGATTCTATGGGCAAAATATTGAACAACACAGGAAACATCAAAAGAAGACGGAAGGAATACACAGACTCAATACACCAAAAAGAACTGGTCAACGTTCAACCATTTCAGGAGGTAGCAGATGATCAAGAGCTGATGGTACAGAAGGAAGAACTCCAAGCTGCACTGAAGGCATTGGCAAAAAACATGGCTCCAGGAATTGATAGAGTACCAAATGAGATGTTTCAACACATGGGTGCAGTGCTGGAGGCGCTCACTTGTCTATTTCAATATATTTGGAAGACAGCTACCTGACCAAATGACTGGAAGAGAGGTGCTCCAACGCAATGCGGAAATTATCGAGCAATGCCATTAACATCACATGCAAGAAAAATTTTGCTGAATATAATTAAAAACAGTTGCAGAAGTACACAGACAGGGAACTACCAAAAATTCAAGCTGGATTCAGAGGAAGACATGGAACATGGGATATCATTTCTGATGTCTGATGGATCTTGGCTGAAAGGAGAGAATATCAGTAAGATGTTTACCTATTTTTGTTTACTATACAAGCACACTCAATGTGTGGCTCATGACAAATTATGGATAGCTTAGCAAAGAATGGGAATTCCAGAACACTTAACTGTATTCATGCGGAATATGTACTTTTTTTTTTTATGTACATAGACCAAGAGGCAGTCATTTGAGTAGAACAAGGGGATGCTGTGTGGTTTAAAATCAGGAAGTTGTGTGTCATGGTGGTATCCTTTCACCATACTTACTCAATCTGTATGCTGAGCAAACATTCTGAGAAGCTGGTCTCGAAGAACAAGAACATGGCATCAGTTTTGGAGAAAGATTCACTAACAACCTATGATATGCAGCTGATACGACCTTGCTTGCTGAAAGTAAAGAGGACTTGAAGCAGTTACTGATGAACAGCAACCACTACAGCCTTCAGTATGGATTACACCTCAACATAAAGAAAACAAAAATTCTCACAACTGGACCAGTAAGGAACACCATGATAAAAAGAGAAAATACTGAAGTCATCAAGCATTTCATTTAACTTGAATCCATAATCAATGCCCACAGAAGCAGCAGTCAAGAATTCAAACAATGTATTGCATTGGGCAAATCTATTGCAAAAGACCTCCTTGAAGTGTTGTGAAGGAAAGATGTCACTTTGAGGACTAAGGTGTGCCTGAGCAAAGCCATGATATTTTCTATCACCTCACATGCTTGAGCAAGTTAGACAATGAATACGGAAAACCAAAGAACTGATTCATTTAAAATATGGTGTTGGCAAAGAATACTGAATATACCATGGACTGCCAGAAGAATAAACAAAACCATCTTGAAAGAAGTACACCAAGAATGCACCTTAGAAGCAAGGATGGCGAGCTTCGTCTCATGTGCCTTGGACATATTTTCAGGAGGGACCTGTCCCGGGAGAGGCTCATCATGCTTGGAAAAGCTGAAGGTCAGAAAAAAAGAGGAAGGCGCTGAACAACACGAACTGACACAATGGCTGCAAGAATGGGCTCAAACATAGCAATGATTGTGAGGATGGTTCAGGATCAGGCAGTGTTTCATTCTGTTTTACACAGGATCGATGGCATCTAACAGCAACAACAACTAACATATGTATGTATGCATATGTGTGTGTGTGTGTGTATATACCCATTGCCGTCAAGTCGGTTCCAACTCATAGTGACCCTACAGGACAGAGTAGAACTGCCCCACAGAGTTCCCAAGGAGCGCCTGGTGGATTCGAACTGCTAACCTTTTGGTTAGCAGCTATAGCTATTAACCATTATGCGACTAGGGTTTCCATATATATGTATATATATACACACATACACACACATATATATACACACACTCATATATATGTGTGTATATATATATATATGTTCCCTTCACTAGTTTTGCACCTCTAGAGATCCCAGGCTAAGACATTTGGTACCTACAGTGATTGTAGAGGAACCAAATCTTAAGGATGAGTTTTCTGAATTGATTCTCAAGTCTAGCTAGTCTTAAAGGCACTGATGACTGTCTCCAGAAGTAAACAGGCTATTGCTAATCCATGGTGGGAGGTGACAATAGAAATACGCAAAATACTACTACCACTGGACCAAATATTTGTGAGAGACAAGGCTCTGCCTGATTACATATTTGATACTTTTCTATAATTTTGTCAGAATAAGAATAATAAGGAAGCTGCTTGGTTGGTCCTGCTTTTGGAGCCACACTGGTGAATGAAAGAAATGGGCTCAAAGCTCAAGCACCACATACAAGATCTGAAAGCTGCCACTTGTGCCCAGAAAGAAAACCATATTTCTTATAGTAACAAGGCTAATGCTGCCAAAAATAAACTCAGATTCTTATCATAAGAGTGACTGAATTAAAGCGCCAGTTGAATATCCAGCCTCAAATGGTGTCTGAAGTTAAAGTGAGGGCACTGATTGGGAAGAAATGGGATCCTGAAACTTGGGATGAGGACATATGGGCAGACAGTCAGGAAGCGGGGGACAATGAACCTCCAATTTCTGTTGAATCGCTCTTCCTAACAGAACCAGACCTCTTACTCCCATCTGAAGAGATTCTCTAACTTTGCCTGCTAAGGCACCCTTCCCAGTAAAACAATTATCCCTTCCACCTCCATCTGATGAGATTACCCCAGCTGTGCCTGAAGTGTCTTGTTTGAGTTATCTCCTGGGGTGGGGTCTGGGGCATTGCCTGGGGCATTACCTTAGGCAGATGCCTTATAAGACACGGCTGAACATCCCACTGCCACTGCCCATTTTTGCTTCTAGACCTATACCTAGACTTCAGTCCCAACAAGCCCCAAAAGGTGAACTATGAAGTGTGACCCAGGAGAAGGTATGCTAAACTCCAAAAGAACTACTTGATTTTTCTAATACATACATACATACAGAAACCTGGTGAACATGTGTGGGAATGGCTATTATGGGTGTGGGATAACGGTGCAAGCAACATAAAGGTGAATTAGTCTAAGTTTATTGATATAGGCCAAGGAAGCATAGATTCTTCATTCAGTGTTTCAGCTTGAGAGGTTAGAAAAGGATCTCATAGTTTATTTGGCTGGTTTACTGAAGCATGGATTAAGTGGTGGCCTACAATAAATCAAGTGGAAATGCAGATCTGCCATTGTATAATGTAGGAGAAGGTATCCAAAGGCTGAGGGAAATTGGCAGGTTAGAATGGATTTATTAGGCTGGACCCACAGACCCACACACGGAGTGCCCAGAGGGCTCTCTTTTTACCATAGCGGTGAGGTACAAATTTGTGCAGCAAGCCCCAGCATTATTGAAGACTTCTGTGGTTGCTATTTTATGTAAGTAAGAGTCCACAGTGAGAACTGCCCTAACTGAATTAAGACACCTAACTACAATGCAGCTGCCTGGACCCCGTGGTGGTAACAGCCAAGTGGTGGCACTCAATTAACAAAGACAAGGTGAGTGTGGTTACCATAACAGACAGTAGAGTCAAAGCAGTAATCAGAATAGTCTGCTTGCATGGATTTATGGCATTGGCTACTTAGTCATAGTGGCCCTGGGAGTGAAAGAGCTGGGAAATGTACATCTCCTGGTACCTAGTGTCTTAGATATCTAGTGCTCCTGTAACAGAAATACCACAAATGGATGACTTTAACAAAGAAAATTATTCCCTCACAGTCTTGGAGGCTCTATAAGTCCAAATTCAGGGTGCCAACTCCAGGGGAAGGCTTTTTCTGTCACTCCTAGGGGAAGGTCGTTGTCACCAATCTTCCCCTGGACAAGAAGGTTCTCAGCATAGGGATCCTAGGTCCAAAGGATGTACTGCTCCTGACACTACTTTCTTGGTGGTACTGAGGTCCCCCTGTCTCTCTGCTCTTTTCTCTTTTATATCTCAAAAGAGATTGACTTAAAACACAACTTAATCTTGTAGATTGAGCCCTGCCTCCTTAACATAACTGCTTCAAATCCTCGCTCATTAACATCACAGAGGTAGGATTTACAATACATTGGAAAATCACATCAGCTGACAAAATGGTGGATAATCGCACAATACTGGGAAGCATGGCCTAGTCAAGCTGATATATACATTTTGGGAAGACAGAATTTAATCCCTAACACCTAGTATGCAGCTATCAACCTGTTAATGCCTTTTTCTCCATACCTGTTTCGAAGTATCACCAGAAACAGTGTGCCTTCTCTCTGACCTAAGTGTATAAGGACCAAATAATGTAGAGGAATCTCTGTTATATTTTCTCCATCTTACCAATATTTGGCCTCATAGGCAGACCCAGGCACTTCATTGCACAGCAGAATGAGGAGATTAAAGCCCCAACATTCTTGCCAGTGGACCAGGAAGGTAGCTGCTCAGACATCAGACAGCCTCAGAGAGACAGAGACCAGGTGGCTCAAGAGAGGGATACCATAAAGTTGTTTTTCATACCCCCCCGACTCCCACAGTTGCATATGCTTTGCTCTGACCCTAAGAAGTAGATCAATCCTTTGAGAACTGCATTATGGGTTAGAACACCAACAAGGTCCCAAACTGAGTGACACTCCCATAGATTACATCCAAATATCACTGCAAAGTCTTCAAAATCTTAACTGACATCTGAGCCACAGCATCCAGAAGTTGGGAAAGAACTTGCAGCCTGAACATAACTGGGTCAAGTGATTCCTAAAACAAACAACATCGACATTTTCTGTAAGATTGAAGTAAGACATAGTCTTGGAATCATAGACAAAAACTTTAAAAAGCTACTTTAACCACGCTCAAAGAAGTAACAGGCACACCTTAGAAAAATAGAAAAATACATAGAAAACATTCACAAATGAAAATTTTAGACAGGAAAAATAGAGATAAAAAATTCACTTGATCAGCTCTACAGCAGAATGCTGTTGACAGACAAAAGGATCAATGAGATGAAAATAGTTCAATTGAAAATATCCAATCTGAAAACAGAGAGCAAATATTGAAAAAAAAAATGAACAGAGCCTCAAAAAAATCCAAAAATATCTAACATTTATTTATCGGAATTCCATAAGGAGTAGAGAAAATATGTGGTGTAGAAAAAAGTATTTGAAGAAATACTGGCTCAACACTTTCCCAATTTGTTGAAAGACATAAACTTACAGATTCAAGAAGCTATGCAAACTCCAGCAAGTTAAACTCACATAATTTTACCCCCAAATGCCTCACTGTCAATTGTGGAATAACAAGGACCAAGAAAATATCTTCAAAGAAGCTAGAGAGAAAACAACTCATCTCACACAGGAAAAACAATTGGAATGACTCTGTATTCATCATCAGAAGCCATGGAGGCCAAAAAGCTGTGAAAACAACATTTTTTCAACACTGAAAGAAAAGAAACATTAACCCAGTGTTCTATAGGCTGTTATTTCCTTCACGAGTAAAGGAAAAATATTGACATTCTCAGGTGAAAGACGATTAAGAGAATTCATCGCCACCAGACTTGTTCTAAATGAAACACTAAAGGAAGTTGTTCAGGTGGCAGGCTTGGAATTTCAGGAATTATGGAAAGCAACACAGTGGAAAGTATCTTCTGAAGTTCGCCCTTCAGCCAAAGATTAGACAGGTCTATAAAACAAACAACAACACACGTGAAGAAACTGTTTCTTAGTTCAATCATGTGTATGAGACCAAATGTGCAAAACCTGCCCAAAAGCACAGAAAAGAGGGCAGGATGGAACAGGAATCATGGCAGATGGAAACGGGGAACTGGAGCATAGGAGAGTGTTGACACATGATGAGGATTGCAACCAATGTCAAAAACAATTGTGTATAAATGGTTGAACAAGAAAGTAATTTGCTCTGTAAAGTTTCAAATAAAGCACAATAAAAAAAAAAAAAAGTGGTAGGTATCTGGGTAAACATATTATGCCAACCCTGCTGTCACTGCACAACATGGCGGAGGACTCCCCTCTTTGGAAAGACTTGCTAGCCTATTGGAAACACTTTGGAATATACTCTTGGTGGCAAATTAGTATTAAAGAATGGCATTAATTTTGAAAATATGAGATGTCTGTACTCATGTCTGGTGAATAAACTAGATAATAACATTTTCAGAGCTAAATGAGATGTTCTAACAGAAAAATAGGCCTGAATTCCCACGTGGGCCATGAGCCTAATCTGAAGGCCTTTCCCACAGAGGCATTTCAGGCACCTCTAGAGCAGCAGGAGCACTGGGGAATGCATGTATCAACCTCCCCCAGGGCCTTCTCTGAGGGGTAAGTACCTGCTTTAGTACTAAGCGTTCATAAATAGTCATTCTGCATAAGGTCTTCAGGTTCAAGTCTGTAATCCAGCTGGGATTCTGTGTGTGCTGCATCTCTGCATCAAAAGAACATGCTTCTAGAAGCAGAATGCCAGGAGAGAGGCGGTTGGGCAGTTGGGGGTGGAGGGTGCTGCACAGACAGGGGTGCCCGAGGGAGGCACAATATAGTCATTCTGCAGCAGGTCTAGTCATTCTGCATAAGAATTAGAATGCTTCTGTCAATGCACAATAGTTTACATGCAGAACATAAACAAAGTTACTGAAGGACAAAGTTGAATAGTAAACCAAGCCACTCCCTGTCAGTCCTTACCTGAGAGGGTCTTCATCAGGACTTCCGGGGATGGAGAAGGACACAGAAAACGCTGATTTATTTTACCTCTTCCTTCCTCAAGAAACAGGAACTGGTGTTAAGATGTCAGGTGTCAAGCCCCAAACTCCTCTTCTGGTCTGTATCTAAGGTGTATAATAAAACTGGGAATGAGGCAATCAGCCGTGAGCAGACAGACCCAGAGTATTCCCAGTGCCCCACATCTTTGAGCTCCAGTGAGATCCTGTTCTTAGTCACTACATTAGCAGAGGAGCTGAAAGACTGAAATTCCTTATTTTCAGGCAACTTGGGCTTCAAGCAGGCACTTATTGCTAAAGTCGTATTTCTCTGTGTTAATTTATGATCCTTAACTCAAATCCGGAGTTCGGAGCTGATTTTGATAACTCCTCCTTAGTCTGTGTAGACAAGAGTCTGCTCACAGTCAGGGAAGACAGTGGAGGAAACAAAGTCCCTAGCCCAGAGGAGGGACTGCTCCCCAAATTGGGGCAATGCCCCTGGGGAGCACTGGCGAGGTGCACTGTCCCCTCTGTGGCTTTGTGTTCTGCTCCTGGAATTGCACCCTGGGGGCCTCCATATGCAGACCCATAGTCCGTGGGTGGCCACAACTCCCGCCCTTCAGGGTCATAGGCACCTTGCGATATGCTTCCTGCCCTCCTTCTGAGCATAAGCGCTGAGATCACGCATGGCAGAACCAGTTCCGAGGTCCAGACCCTAGGCCTTGCCCTCCTTGGCCTTAGGCTTCCCCTAGTCCTGGGGGAACCCGCAAGCCTGGCGGGTGCGAGGTTAGCACCGGGCTCGGAGGGCTTGGGCCTGTCTCAAAAGGCTCAGGGCGCACGCAGGTTCCGCCTCCTTGGAGCCTGCGGGCTTGCGGCCGGCAGCCGGGCCATCTCCTGCCTCCCTCGGCCGCCCTCTCTGAGCAGCAGCTCCCCTCCCCCCACCCCACCAACAGCCCAACAGTCGCACTGCCTGCTTTCTGCTTCTAGAAGCCTGTTCTTTTGGATTACAGACTTGAACCTGAAACGCACAACTTTAAAACTACTAGATGGGGTGGCGGGGCGGGGGGGGTTGGGTGGCAGTGAAAAAAGGAAAAAAAATTAAGAAAAGAACAATTACAAAAAAAGTCTTAGAAGACTATCCTCACATTATGGACTCAAGAAGGCTGCGGATACACAACTGCATAGATAGCATACTGTTGTCTCTTTCTTTGCAAATAAGTCTTAAATGAGGGAATTTGGTACCGGGAATAGTTGTAGAGCCTGACTTTGGGGAAATCTGGGATTGATGAATTGGCTTGCATGAGGCTATAAGCCCTGATAGTCAATATTTAAAGATGAGATTTGAGCAACCTAGAACATGCATCAGAATTTCTTCTAAGTAAATTAGCACCAGAAGATGCCTTTAACCACCTAAATAAAATGGGTCAGTAGTTCAAGATCTCCCTACAAAGAAAATGGCAGACCTAGATCATTTCCAGTCAGGTTCCAGCAAACATGCAAGAAACAGTCATTTTAATCTTGTACATAGTCAACAGAAATTAGAAAACCATGAGATACTCCACTAACTTGACCCTTAAGGCTAGTTTAAAAATGATAGCAAATTAGAGAAGGAAGGTAGGAGAAGAGTTAGAGGACAAGCACACTCAGTAACTAAGATGCAAAACCCTACGTAAGATGCTAGCAAAGGAAATCCAGCAAAGTATAAACCATGTAACATGCCATGATCAAGGCGGTTTATTGCAGGCATACAAATTTGAGTGAACATTAAAGATTTAGTAATTTCATTCACCACATGCATAGGTGAAAGAAGAGAAGACATATGCTCACCTCAAGAGATGGGGGCAAAGCAGGTTGATAAAATCCAATCACACGGAGAGATAAGGGCTAGGAGCAAACATGGAACAGAAAAGGAGTTCCCGAACGTGGAAAACTACAACTAGCATGATAGTTCATGGTGACGTGTGGGACATTCTCTTTAAAATTAATAAACAATAAAATAAGGATGCTTCTATCATTATTTTTATTAAACATTTAACACTGGAAGTACAAAAAGAGAAAAAGTATAACTGCTATTCATAGATTATAGGACTGTCTCCATTGAAAACCGTAGAAAACACTGGAATTAATAGTAATCATAAATAAAAAAATAAATTGAAATTTCAATGCATCAGCATCAAGCGGACTCGGTCATAGCTCTTAGGTGAAAACAAAGGACACTGATAGGGAAAGAGCAGGTTCAGGTGGGCTAGACCAAGGAGGGAAGAAAATTATTCTGCACTGGGCTGAACTTACAAGCACGGGTATGTGTGTTAGTTACCTAGTCCCTCCATAACAAAAAATAACACAACTGGATGGCTTTAAAGAACAGAAATTTATTTGTTCATAGTTCAGTAGGTAGTAGTTCAAATTCAGGGCATGACTGTAGTGGGAAGTCCTTCCTTGTCTACCTCAGCTTCTAGTAGACGCCAGAAATCATTTGTGTTCCTGGCCTTGTGGACGCATCTGTCTTCTTTGTCTGTCTTCCTCTTTGCCTGTTTGTGCCTGTGTGTATTCTGCTCCTTTTATAACTAAGAAGAGTAAGGCTTAGGACCCACCCTACATTGGTATGACCTCATTCACATAATAAAAGGAGGCCCCCTATTTCCAAACAAGGTCAGATTTACAGGTAAAGGGGTTAGGATTTCCACATACATTTTGGAGGGACACAATTCAATCCCTAACAGTCGACTTACCAGATATTCTGGATTGAGAGTACTCGCATGAACAGCTGAGAGTGGTTCCAATTCTTTGCTACATTCGTTGGCTGAAACTTGTCTCAATGGTCACCCATAGGAATGCTGGAGCAATTTATGGTGTAGGACCTAGCCAACCATTCCTAATCACGTCCATTGTGTGGAAAAACACACACTCCCATCACCGAAGCCTTGAGAAATTCATCGATAAGAAGAGAATGGTGGTTGGAACCAAGAATTGTTTCATAGCCTAGATAACATGGTGCAGCTGTTAGATATCCACATGGAGATGTCCGGTAATAAAACTTCACCCCACACGGAGATGTCAAGAATAATACCAACAGCTAATGTTCATTGAGTACCTACACTGGTGCCAGGCACTCCTGTGCTTTTCCTTTCATGTTTGCTTTTCATGATGGCCATATGAGGAATGTATCATTTTAATGCATAAAGAGGTCAATACAGAGAGTTAGGCTGACATTTGAATATATGAGTCTGGACCCAGGAGGAGTTTGAATGGATGGAGGTATAAACCTCACGTCCTTAGCTACAAATAGACAGCAGTAAACTCACTGAGGCATCCTAGAGGGAGGGTGTCAGTAGAGAGAGGAGCAGGCACCAAGCCCAAGGGTACTCGGGTATCTAGAAGCCTGCCAGGTGAACAGCAGCCAACAAGCCTCTCTGAAGTCCAGTGTGGTTCCTGGAGGGTTGTCTGTCCTTGCTCTCAGCTGCATTTCCCCAGTGCTCCTCCCCCCTGCACTGGGTTGTCCCCTTCATGACGACAGGGACAGTGTGTACCTTTCACCACTGTATCTGCATAACACAGACTACTTCTGGCCCATGGAGTATACTGACTGAATGAAAAATAAACAAAGGATAAGGACGTAAAATCCTTCGTAGTTGATACCTTGGGATACATTAAGGGGCTTCATGAGTAAGAGGGAGAAAAACTGATCAGGGCTGCTTCTGAGACCATCTCTTAGGCGTAAAGAGTGTTAAACAATAATTAAACAAAGAGATTTAGTGGCAGAGATGTATGTTAAAAAGATGTAAGTATAGGTTGAAGATTACTAGAAACATGCCCATTTATTATTGCAACTATAGTCAAATCGTTAAAAAACATATACTACATGCACACAGAATATTATAAAGTAATTTAATGCCCTCATTAAAAAAAAAAACAAAAAAAATTTATCATGAGAAAAGACTAATGTTGAATGAAAATATCAGGATATAATATCTGTGTTAATATATATAAATGTGTGTGCTAATACACACATAAAACCAGTTGCCACTGAGTCAGTTCTGATCCATGAGGACACCAGTGTGCCACAGTAGAACTGTACTCCATAGGGGTTTCAGTGGCTGGGTTTTCGGAAGTAGACTGCCAGACCTCTCTTTCATAGCAATTCTGGGTGGACCTGAACTCCAACTTTCTGTCAGCAGCTCAAGATATTAACCATTTGCATCAACCAGAGACTCTAATACACATACACGCCAATATAAGTAAGATAATAGACATATCGGAATGTTAATAATTTATTCTATGCATTACGTATGTTTTCTTGTTATTTATTGCATACTTTCCCATTGCTTCCAAGTTTTTGAGGAATAGAATGTACTTCTGGAAAAATTCATGAGAAATTTTTAAGTAATGAAATAATTAACAGAAACAGAATGAGTAAATCTGTGGCAAGGCAGCCCAGGAACCCAAGATTACAGTAACACTGGTATGAAAGGCAGAATTGTGGAGTCCTGAAGCTCAGTGGTCCCATGCATCCATCAGGAAAGAGCAAAGAGCAAATAAACAAGGAGAAAATACAGTGAGCCAGAGGAGTGGGAGCCCTCCGTTGTGGGCACAGTTTCCTCGTGAAACTTTAGATGGACACAATGGGTGGGATTATCCACTTCCATCATACAAACATTTTTATTACCCTTGATTTTAATGGAACTATGTTATAAAAACACATGATGAAATAAAGTATAATAAAAGAATAAATCTTATCAGTGGACTACTATCATTTTCCCCGGCCACTGAGGAGGGCGGGAGACACACACGGGAAAAGATGGAGCAGTGTGAAAACTCATGCTAAGTGGGGAGGAGAGTGTTTCTGAGACAGGCCTTAGCTGCTACCACCTAGGGAAGTAGGCAGCCGTGCACAACCAACTGGAAGAAATGGCACATTATTTCTGAGACCTACTCCAGCTCATAACAAATTATGGATAACATGGGGAAGAATGAGATTTCCAGGACACTTAATTGTTTTCATGAGAAACTTGTACATAGAAAAAGAGGCAGTCATCTAAACAGAACAAGGAATACTGCATGGTTTAAAGTCAAGAAAGGTGTGCATCAGTGTTGTATCCTTTCGCCATACCTATTCAACCTGTATGCTGAGCAAATAATCCGAGAGGCTGGACTGTCTGAAGAAGAATAAGGCGTCAGGATTGGAGGAAGACTCATTAATAACCTGAGATATGCAGATGATACAATCTTGCTTGCTGAAAGTGAAGAGGCCTTAAAGCATTTACTGATGAAGATCAAAGACTACAGACCAAGAGCCTAACAACTGGACCAATAAGCAACATCATGATAACGGAGAAAATGTTGACATCATTAAGGGCTTCATTTTACTTGGATCCACAATAAACACCCACGGAAGCAGCAGTCAAGAAATCAAACGACACATTGCATTGGGCAAATCTGCTGCCAGAGACCTCTTTAAAGTGTTCCAAAGCACAGATGTCACCTTGAAAACTAATGTGCGCCTGACTCAAGCCATGGTGTTTTCAGTCACCTCATACGCACATGAAAGGTGGGCAATGAATAAGGAAGACAAAAGAAAAATTGAAGCCATTGAATTACGGTGTTGGCAAAGAATATTGAATATACCACGGACTGCCAAAAGAATGAACAAATCTGCCTTAAAAGAAGTACAGCCAGAATATTCCTTAGAAGCAAGAATGGCGAGGCTTCATCTCACATATTTTGGACATGTTGTCAGGAGAGATCAGTCCCTGGAGAAGCACGTCACGCTTGGTGACAAGTGGCCACAACAATTGGCTCAAACATAACAACGACTGTGAAGGTGACGATAGGTAGTTTAATATACATTTTGACCCATATGAATTAAAATTTAAACAATTATTTCATACCTTTTCATAGCGGTTTTAGAATATACAATTAAAATAAATGTAAACAACTATTAGAAAAAAATCTCTGAAAATAAAATTTAAGAAACTGCTCCATACCCCAAATCTAAATGGCTTGATATAAAGCACTGGTCTTTGTAATTCACAAAAAACAGGTACCAATTCCTGAACAAGAACTGAAGTGACAGGAGAAACTCCCCATGCTGTTAGAGCCCTGAGTATGGGCCCTAATCCAATGATCTGTCTTCATTAATTCCTTTTCATTTCATCTCTGTGAAAGAGGGAAGGGAGAAGGTGAGAGAGGGTTACATGTGCCTATTCTGTTCTTTAGCATCTAGTTCAGTGCCAGGAACAAGTATTCATAAGAGTCTAAAAATCATTAAAATACAAATAAGGAGGAAAACCTCCTAGTATATATATGTATTAGGCGGCACAAAGAGTTAAGTGCTCAGATACTAACTGAAAGGTTGGCAGTTTAAATCCACTCAGTTGCCTTGGAAGAAAGGCCTGGCAATCTCCCTCCAAATGCTCACAGCTATTAAAAACCGTATGGAGGGCAGTCCTACTCTGAAAACTCACGGGGTCGTCATGAGTGAAAATCTCCTCAACGGCAACTGGATTGGTAATCTATATATGGCATAGATGTTGGGAAAATTAGTTTCTGAACATATACACAGCATTGAGAATACACTGTACATTAGTATTATGTGCCAAAACCCACTGTCATCAAGTCGATTCTAACTCATAGTGACCCCAAAGGACAGAGTAAAACTACCCCATAGGGTTTCCAAGGCTGTAAGTCTTCACTGAAGCAGACTGCCACATCTGTCTCCTACAGAGAGGCTCGTGGGTTTGAAACACTGACCTTTCAGTTAGCAGCCAAGTTCTTTAACCACACAGCCACTAGGGTTCACTGCTGTCATGTACAGTGATTACATAAAGCAAATTCTGAAACAAACTGCCTGGGTTTAAATCCTAACTCAATTTATCAGCTGGGTGATCTGGGCACGTTACTTTACCTCTCACTGCCTCAGTTTCCCATTTCTAAAACGGATCTTATGCAAAAGGTTGTTACGCAGGTTAAATAAAACACACAAGGCACTTAGAAAAAGGCCTTACACACAGAATGAACACAATAAATGTTAGTTTTCATAATAAGGGAATACAAACAAACGGCTAGGTTGAAGGAACTTCCACTGAGAAAGAGTTGAGTTCTGAAATTCATGTGTAAAGTCATTTACATCAACTGTTAAAGTTGTATGTTTAGATTCAAGTGATTACTGAGGTATGTCATGATCTTGAACAGAGTTCTGGGGACTATACAGGCAGACTCTGCATGCCCTTCTCCTGCACATCCATTCCATCTCCCTTGGAGCCCAGACATCATGTTATCAATTAAACCCCTCCCACACTGGTGGTGTACTGTTTAAGAGCTATGGCTGCTAACCAAAAGGTCATCAGTTCAAATCCACCAGGCGCTCCTTGCAAAGTCTATGGCACAGTTCCGCTCTATAGGGCCTATAGGGCCGCTAAGAGTTGGAATAGACTCAGTGGCAATGGGTTTTTAATGGGTATGAGTAAACTGTTCAGTGCTTAAAGACATACCAAAAGCAACCACTAACACAAAAGTATAGTAAAAAGTTCTCATTTTAGAATAGCAAAGCCTTTTTCTAACACTGTGGTGAATTAGGGTGGACTGTGGATCAAGAAGAGCCCTGGTGGCATAGTGGTTAAGAGCTCAGCTGCTAACCAAAAGGTCAGCAGTTCGAATCCACCAACTAGTCCTTGGAAACTCTATGGGGTAGCTCTACTCTATGCTATAGGGTCTCTATGAGTTCAAATCAGCTAGGGTCTCTACGAGTTGGAATCAACTTGATGGTGACAAGTTTGGTTTGGTGGGTGCCATGGATTGCATTATGACCCTAAAAAAATGTGTGTTTCAACTTGGTTAGGCCATGATTCCCACTATTGTGTAGTTGTCCTCCATTTTGTGATTGTAATTTTACTTTAAGAGGATTAGGGTGGGATTGTAACACCACCCTCACTCAGGTCACCTTTCCCTGGGGTGTGGCCTGCACCACCTTTTACCTCTCAAGAGATAAACGGAACGGGAAGCAAGCCGAGAGTTGGGGGCCTCAGACTATCAAGAAAGCAGCACCAGGAGCAGAGCACGTCCTCTGGACCCAGGGTCCCTGCACCTGAGAAGCTCCTTGACCATGCGAAGGCTAAGGACAAGGACCTTCTTCCAGAGCCGAAAGAGAGAGAAAGCTTTCCCCTAGAGCTGATGCCTTGAATTGGACTATTAGCCTACTTCAATGTGAGGTATTACATTTCTCTCGGTTAAAGCCATCCACTCATGGTATTTCTGTTACGGCAGCACTAGATGATGAAGACAGTGGGTCAGGGTGGAAGGGGTGGATGAAGGACAAAAAAAGAAAAATGGACAACAGGAGAAATATAAGAATTCAGAGAACTGTGAAAAATTAATTCCTGAATATACTTTCTTTCTCCTCCCTATAACTGGAAGGACTTTTCTCATATACAGCATATATAAGTAAATCCTTGCAATATTTACAACACTTGGATTTTTGTAAAACTCATTCTCTGAAAACTCATGGTGGCCCCATTAATTTGTGGCTTAAAAACAACTCAGAACTAAAAAGAAGCATAAATAAATAAATAAAGGCACTGCTGTCATTTGCGGGTGATGTTCTTTTCCTGCTATCCACAACCCACACACTCGGGAGTTAATTTTCCAGGGTCAGTGTTCATAGACCATCCTCTTTCTCGCACCACCACCCCACCACCCTTAATTATTTAGAAAAGGCAGGGCCAGTCAGTGCTCCAAACATCAAGATTTCTCTCCAAAATGCCAACTGGCACTTGGGGAGCAGGCTACATTCTCAGCTATCAGCACTTCCACTAGCCCCTGCACATAAGGAATGTGTCTCCACTGAACTGTTCACTGTAATAAATTAAAAAAAAAAAAATTGTAAAAAACTGTTTCTTAAAACAAAAACAACAACAACAAAAAAAACAGGTATTTCCCCATTACCCACCCACCCCACTCTCCCACACCCACTGCTCCCCACCACACACACACTCAAATATTTCCTACCAAGGGTGTTTCCCAAGCACGGGGTCTGGCTCTGCTCTTCTTTTACACCCCGTGGAGGCCTCTGGAGAAACCATACCTTTGGTTGGCAATTCCCTGAACCCTGCCTATTCAAGCTGGCACTTATTCAAAAAGGCAGGTGAGTCTTCAAGTCAGGTTTTTATAAGGAGTTTAAGATGAGCCAGGTGATACGCCTACTCACCCTCAAGTTTCTCAAAGGTAATAATTTCTTGAGATGTTTACAATGTCTCAACTATGGGTTAATTAAATCCCTTAGGATGGTGGGCATAGGAAAATCCTCCATCTCAATGCCCCCTGTTTTGAAAAAAAAGGGGGGGAATCTCCAAAATTACGAATTTGAATTTCTACACGCTAAAAAGCCTGTCGGTTCCCTGGTGGTCTAGTGGCTAGGATTCCGCATTTTCACCGCCACCGCCAGGGATTTCCAGCCAGGGAAGAGTCTTTGGAAACCCTGGTGGTGTAGTGTTTAAGAGCTACGCCTGCTAACCAAAGGTCGGCAGTTAGAATCCACCAGACACTCCTTGGAAACCCTATAGGGCAGTTCTACCCTGTACTATAGGGTAGCTACGAGCTGGAATTGACTCCATGGAAATGGGTTTGGTTTTTGTTTTTAAAAAGACTCTCAGAATGATGAATTCCAAAGAAATGCATATTATGTATATTACCTACATGATTGCACAGAAACAAGACTAGAAGCACAGAGACTGGCATAGAGTGTAAATATGAATGTATATATTGAAATATATATTTTAAACCACACCCTCCCTTGGGGGCTTCTCAGGCTCTCCGAGGCCAAATGGTCAGTGTCAAGCCATCAGGGAGCCCTCTGGTGGGCTCGGAGAGGGCCATCGGAGGTCAGCAAACAAATGACCCTTAGAGGAGGTGCCCTCTGCACCTCCCCCCAACGCTTGGGTGGGGCTTCCTCTCCTCTCCATTTGGTCTGGACCATCCTCACCTGGTCGCCTTGATGCCCCTCACCTGGCCGATTACCCAGCTGGGGAATTGTCAGTTGTGAGCTATCTCAGTGGATTTTCTTTATTTAAAAAGCAGGTTATACAGGTATTCTTTTGATTATTTTTGATATTTTGATAACTGAAGACCCGTTTTAAACTACCAATAACAGACGAATTTTAAAAAATAAATCCATGTATTTTTTAAATCCCAGCACCTGAGGTATCCACGTCTCTAAGTCTGCTTCCAAGCTTCCAGTGCAAATACATATCAAACTACAGAATATTATACTCTTTAAAATGGGGGTGAGTCATACGCATTTTTACAATCTACGTTTTCCCATTAAAATGATTCTTTTCCTATTTTTTTTTATACTGAGCTTTATTTGATTTTTTTTTTCTTTTTAATTTTACTGGGTTTTAGGTGAAAGTTTACAGCACAGATCAGTTTCTTATTCAAAAATTGATACACAAACTGTTTCGTGACATTGGTTGCAATCCCCACTTTGTGTCAGCGCTCTCCCCCTTTCCCTGTCCACCTCAGGTTCCCCATGTCCATTCGTCCAGGTTTCCTGCCCTTTCCTGCCTTTTCATCTTTGCTTTTGAGCAGGTATTGCCCATTTGGTCTCATACTTGATTGAACTAAGGAGTAAGTTCCTCACGTGTGTTATTCTTGGTCTGAGCCCTGGTGGTGCAGTGATTAACAGCTCAGCTGCTAACCAAAAGTCTGCTGTTTGAATCCATCAGTTGCTCCCTAGAAACCCTATGGGGTAGTTCTACTCCCTCCTATAGGGTTGCTAAGAGTCAGAATCCACTAGATGGCAATTGGTTTGTTTGTTTTTCAATCTTTGGCTGAAAGGTAGACTTTGTTATCAATTTATTAAATCAACTGGTAATTTGCTGGATATTTCTCATACACGAACTTATGATGTCTTCAAATCCAGCCAATCAGGTTTAGGGAGAGAGAAACTTCTCTACCTTAGCCTCCCTGCCACTCCCACACCTTTTTCATTGATTTCCATGCCCTGTTTAAGTAACATCACTCATCACTTCTCACTGTCTAGGTTATCTGAGCCAATTCATGGCAGTCAATTCCACCTGAGCTCTAGGATACCCTCATTTACACACTCTGTCCTGTTGTTCCTTCACCCATGGCTGACTACATCTCCCCTTGAATGTCTACTAGGCATCTCAAACTTAATGTGGTTCAAATAAAATTCTTGCTCCAAGTGTCTTATTTACCTCCCAGTCTTCCTTATCTCAGCAAATATTCTCACTATCCTCTGGGTTGTTCAGGACAAAAACCTAGAAATCACCCTTGATTTCTCTCCTTTATTCAAATCTTGCATCCAATCCATTGACACATATTCTGGACTCTTGGCTCTACCTTAAAATAAATCCTGACTCTATCCACTTCTCACTACCTCCACCTTACAGCCACCATCATCTCTTGGTTAAAACTGGACTCCATGCCACTGATCTTCCCTCTTACAGTCTACATAACAGCATCATTTCAGTGGCTTCTCATGGCGATTAGGAAAAATTCCCAAACGCTTCCCATGGTCTTTCATGATGCGGGGCTTGCCCACCATACTAACAGTCTTCCCTCGGTTCACTCCACACTCGCCATGACTTATTTCCTGAGCTTCCTCAAACATGCCAAAACACTTGGTTATTTAAGGGCCTCAGAAACAACTCTTGCCTTTATTGGCAATATCCTCCCTCCAGAACTTCATACAGCTATTCTCTCCTTTGATATAGGTCAGTTATCTCCTCAAATATCCTGCTCCCATAAGCCTTCTGACTATTAATCTAAAACACCTCACCCCACTCCTTCCCTCACATGCAAATCTGTCTTATTTTCAAAATATTTAGCTCTCCTTGACATTTTTTGTTATTACCTGTAAATTTATTTTTTGTGGTGGAGAATGTATGCAGCAAAACACACCAACTTAACAGTTTCTACCTGTACAATTTAATGACATCGGTTACATTCAAGTTGTGCAACCATTCTTACCCTCCTTTTCTGAGTTGTTCCTCTGTCATTAACATAAACCCACTGCTCCTTAAGGTTCCTATCTAATCTTTTCAGTAGCTGTTGTCAATCTGATGCCATGTAGACAGTTCTTAAAAGAGCATATGCTCAAGGTAGACCATTTTTATTAGTTAAGTAAGCTAATGTTCTGGAGCCCTCGTGGCACAGTGGTTAAGTGATACGGTAGCCAAGCAAAAGAAGAGCAGTTTGAATCAACCACCTGCACCTTGGAAACCCTATGTGGCAGTGCTATTCTGTTCTACAGGGTCTCTGAGTCAGAATCAACTCAACAGCAACAGTTTGATTTTTTCTTTTTTATACTTCGGTTTTAAGATAATTCAAGGGAAGGCTTTTGGTGTAATGTTTAAAGAATATCTCACGGAAATAGTTTCAGGAGTTCATTCACCCTCAATGGCTCCAAAAAGTCTGGGGTTCATGAGAATCTGAAATTCTGTTCTGCATTTTCCCCCTTTTGATCAGGGCTTTTCTATGGACTCTTTGATCAAAATGTTCAGCGACAGTAGCCAGGAACATTTTGGTTCTTCTGGTCTCGTGGCATGCTAGATGTTCTTTTAAAAAACATGAGTGGATGCTGAAGGTTATCAAATACTTATTTTATTACACCTATTAATATAATCACATTTATTTTTCCTGTACATATGGTAAATTATACTGATTCATTTTTGAATGTTAAACTAACCTTGAATTCTTGGGATAGACCCAACTTGGTCATAATATATTCTTCTTTACAGTATTGCTGCATTTGTTTTGCCTATTTATTTTCATATTTTGCATCTATGTTCATCAGTGACATTGGCCTGTAATTTTCCCATCTTGTGCTGCTCTTGTCAGGTTTTGGTATCAATATTCATTCTACAAGCTTTACAAAGGAGTTTGGGTATATATTTCATTTTATATTGAAGAATTTGTGAAATATTTCTTGAATATTTGGCAGAATTTGCAGGAAAAGCCATCTGACATGAAGTTTTCTTTTTGAGAATAGTTTGAGCTCTAATTCAATTCTATTAACAGTTGTGGAATTACTTTTGCTTCCTGTTTCTTCCTGAATCGTTGTTATTAACTTACATGGTATGATACGTTTGCCTACTTTACCTAAATTTGCAAATTTATTGACTAATATGGTTCATAACATTCTCACGTTATCTTTATGTTCTGCAAGATCTGTAGTCATTTTCTTTCTAATTCCTGATATTCGGTATTTATACCTTCATTCTTTTTCTCTTGATCAGTCTTCCCTAAAGTTTGTCAATTTTACTAGCACTTTCTAAGAATCAACTTTAGTCTTCGTTGATCGTCTGTTGCATGTATTCAATCATTAATAGAAACAAAAATTTCTATGAATGTTTGTTTCTGTTTTTTTCCCAACATTTTGAATGGATGTTTAACTCACTTATTTTTCAAGATTTGTTCTTTCCAATTATATTTTTAAGGCTATAAGTTTCCTATATTATATTGTCTGTACTGCACAACTTTTTACATGCACTATGTTCATAATTGTTCACTTCAAAATGTATTCTAATTTTCATCATGATGTCTTTTTTGACTCATAGTATTTTAAAATATCCAAGGACATGGAGATTTTGTATTTTCTTTTTCTAAGATGGTTTCTTTTTTAATTATGATGTACTTACATAGTATCCTCTATATTATTGCAGACTCTTGAAATTTGTTGAAACTTGCTTTATAACACAGTATATAGTCAATTTTTATAAACACTATGTGCGTGAGATGAATGTATATTCTTTAGTGGTTAGATAATGCACACACATACACATATATCAATTTGGTATTTTTATACATGTTAAATCTTCTGTATCCTTGATAATTTATGGACTTCTATGTTTCTGAGGGGTGTGTTAAAAGTCTATTATGATGCATGATGTCAAAAGGAGCCCCAGTAGTGCAGTGGTTAAGCACTCAGCTGTTAAACCTTTTGATTTGATCCACCAACTACTCCACAGGAAAAAGATATGACTGTTTCCTTCCATAAAGATTACAGCCTTAGAAACCCTTTGGAGAAGTTCTACTCCATCCTATAGTCACTATGAGTCAGAATTTACTCAACAGCACACAAGAAAAAATGTATGATGTGATGGAAACTGAGGAGTACAAACCTCAAAGAATTGGTCCTACCTCCAGGGTCAAAGGATGAAGGACAGAGAAAACAGCAGAGACATCCAAAAGCTTGGAAACAAGGAGGCTGAGAGGAAGACGCCTGGTGGTTTAAGGGCTTTGAAGGGCTACCACATATACTGAGGAATCTGGAGTGCAATGTTCTTGCCTAAGGATGAAGACATGCTCATAAAGATCCTGACAAAGCTCTGGGCTTGCACCTCTGGCTGATCTTTGGGCTCCATGGGGGCAGGAAGTGAAGGCTAAGGCAGAGTTTTAGGCACTCTTGCTTAGCATTGAAAGAATGCCCCAGTTCAGAGCCAATCTGCAAAGACTGGGATAATGTTCCTTTTTGTTTTTGGCTACAAGCTTTTAAAGAAATCACTGTCAGGTCATGAACTGACTGCTGACATAACAGAACAGAACTTCAGTGTCCACACATGAGAAGACATACAATCTTTGCAGAAATAGTTTGGGAACATCACTAAGCAAATGGATGACTGGCCCTCAACAATTTAAGAAAAAAAAAGAAAAAAAGCAAACCCTAATGACAGGGAATCTGATTTCCAGAGTTACATTATAATGTTTAAAATATTCAGTTTTCAACACACTATTTTAAGTCATAAAAAGAAAAAAGAAAAGGATGGTTCATTTGTTAAGAAGAAAGAAGAGAATGAACAGAAAGCATCCCTAAGGAAACACAGATATTGGGATTACTAGACAAAGATTTTAAACCAATTGTCTTAAATTTCCTCAAAGAGCTAAAGAAACCATAGACAAAAAAAAAAAAAGGAAACCAAGAGAAGAATGTATGAACAAGTAGAAAATATTAATAAAGAAATATTATACAAAAGAGCCAAAAAGAAATTACAGAGCTGAAAAGTAGAATAGCTGAAATAAAAATTTCATTAGAGGAGCTCAACAGCAGATTTGAGCAAGAAAGCAGGAAAATGTAAACTTGAAAAAGCACAACTGAAATTGTTCTAACTCAGGAGCATAAAGGAAAAAGAATGAAGAAAATGAACAGAGCCTAAGGGACCTGAGGGACAACATCAAGCATACCAATATACTCATTAAGGAGTCCCAGAAAGGAAAGAAACATGAAAGGACAGAAAGAATATTTGAAAATGTAATGACTGGAAGGTTCCCAAATGTCATCTAGATATCCAAGAAGCTCAATAAACTCAAAGGACAATAAATACATAGATATCCACAGACAGACATAATCAAAATGTCAAAAGACAAACACAGAAACTTGAAAGCAGTAAGAGATAAGTGACTCCTAGTGTACAAGAGAGTCTCAACAAGTTTAACTGTTGATTTTTCACCAGAAACCACTGAGACAAGAAAATAGTGGGATGATGTACTTAAGGCACTGGAAAAAAAAAAAAATACAGAAACAAAACTATGAACCAAGATGTCAATATCTAGCAAAACTATCTTTCAAAAATGAAGGCGAAAGTAAGACATGCCCAGATACACAAAACCTGAGGGAGTGAGTTAGTAGCAGAACTGCCTTATGAGAAATGCCACAGGGAATCATTCTGGCTGGCATGAAAGGACACTAGACAGTAAGTGGAAGCCATAAAAAGAAACAAAGACTCCGTAAAGGTAACTACTTAGATAAAACAAAGTCAGTAATATTTTTATATCACGCCTCTCTTTTTTTCATATATGATTTAAAGCACGAATGCATAAAAATACTTACACATCTCTCTTAATGGACACACAATGTATAAAGACGCAATTTTTGTAACAGCAACGTAAGTAGGGGAGGTAACTGAGCTGAATAAAAGCAGAATTTTCCATACTGTTGAAGGTAAATTTATATTAATTAAAAGAAGATTGTTATAAATATAAGATCTTAATTGTAATCCTCATGGTCACCACTAAGAAGTTAAACAATATAAGGAAAGGAAATAAGGAGAGGACCAAAATTGTACACTTGAAAAAAATCAGTCAAACACAAAAGTGGACAGTAGTGAAGAAAATGAGCAACAAAATACATATATGACCTACTACTACAAAGTAGAAGATATAAGTCCTTCCTTATCATTAATCGCTTTAAATATAAATAGATTAAATTCACAATTGGGATCATTAAAGTTGTGTGTCAACTTTGTCGGACCATGATTCTCAGTGCTTTGGCAGTTATGATGTAGTTTAGCAGTCGTATACGGATGAAATCACTTCCATAATGAGATGTGATATAATGCGATTACCTCCGTGATGGGATCTGCTGTGAGTAGCCAATCAGATGTAAGGGAGTTTCCTTAGGGGTGTGGACTGCATCCAATATAGGTGGACTTTCTGGCAAGGCTCTTGAGCTTTTGCTCACTCTGAATCCTGCAGCTGGCTCCTCTTCATCTGATCTCAAGTTTTTGGGACTTGAACCTTCAGTTTACCTTCCAATTTTGGGATTCATCAGCCTCCGCAGTCTGTGAGCCACGACCTGCCAGCTTAACTGCCGATCTTGAGATTTGTCAGCCTTTGCAGCCTGTGAGCCACAGACCTGTTGTATGACCTGCAGATCTTCAGTTCTGCAGTCCCTGCATCTACGTGAGTCAGGAGAAGCCACCAGCCTGACCCATGGACTTGAGACCTACCAGCCTCTACAGCCTCGTGAGCCATTTCCTTGATATAAATCTATTTAAATATATATCTCACTGGTTTTGCTTCTCTGGAGAACCCAGCCTAAGATACCAATTAAAAGACAAATATTGGCAGAATTAATAAAAAAATCATTCAATTGCTATCAAGCTGATCTGACTCACGGTGACCCCTCCCCCCATGTGTGTCAGAGTAGTACTGACACTCAAGTGTGTCAGTTCAATGGCTAATTTTTCAAAAGTAGATCGCCAAGCCTTTCTTCCGAAGTGCCTCTGGGTGGACTCAAACCTTCAACATTTTGGTTAGCAGCTGAATGCATTAACCGTTTGCACCTCCCAAGGACTACAACATGTATCTATGTTTATTTCTGTATTACTTGTCTTTATACTCTATACGTACATACACACATAGACACACACACATAGACATCACACAGATGCTTTGGACTTCAACTAGCAGGGCTCTATTAATTGTTGATAGAAAAGTACTGATATCAATTATAAATGCGTATTTGTCCATTTCCCCTTTCAGATTTATTAGTTTTTGTATTTTGGAGCCCTGTTGTTAAATACGTACACATTTAGGATTGTTGTATCTTTTTGGAGAATTGAACCTCTATTATGTTATGTCCCTACTTATTCCCAATAATACTCCTTTTTCTGAAGTATAATTTGTCTGATATTAATATAGCTACTGCAGTAGAACTGGATAATTTTCAACCATTTCAAGAGGTAACATAAGATCAAGAACTGATGGTATAAAAGGAAGAAATCGAAGCTGCATTGAAGGCATTGGTGAAAAAACTACCCTCTCTCCACCATCTTCACTAACTCTGACACCAACTGTCCCTCACACAGCACTCCCTACTTCTCTGCTGGGTTCAATAATTCATTGCAACGGCCACACAGAGCTCACAGTCCATATTCATGATTATGGGGTTTATTAGGGAAGTAACAGTTACAACTCAGGCTCAGAGACACTCAGAATACAGTTCTTCTATCAGGACAGCCTCTTCCCTCCTGTGCTCATAGGCGTGCCTCTGCCTGGCCTTGGGCCTCTCTCCAAAGGCACTCAGCTTTCCTTCTCCATGGACCATCATCTCCTATAGCCGGGTCCCTGTTGCTTGGTCTCTCCTGCCATGGCATCTTACCGTCTTCAGGGTTACAGCTTCCTCTCTCTATCTCAGTCTCCTGCTTCTAGGAGCTTCTCAGTGCAGGGATCTCAGGTCCATAATATATGCTCAGCTCCTGGCTGTTCTTCCTTGATGGGAGTTGAATCCTCCTCTTTGCTCTGGAACTGGTTCTCTTTGAAGGGAAAACTAAACAATCCCCTTGGTGAGCCACAACTACCCTATCACACAGTCCTGCCCAAGCGCCAGGGTGGATGTTATAAGACCATGGCTAGAAAGGCCACACAAAGTAAACAATCACATCACAGCACCTTGGACTCATTTTTCGAGCCAAGTATCAAAAATCCCATACGAACAGATTGGTAAAGAACATAATCAACGGCAAGAACATTTTCATAATTATGTTTTCTGTATTTGGAAGAAATCTATAGCATTATTCTTATTTTGCCAATTCACAGGGATCACAGAGATTAGTGGTAGATATCGCAGTACCAGAAAACTCTCTGGTGAAACAGTCTGTGAGCAGTCTTACAAACACGGATATTCCACCAGAGTCAAAAGAATGACGTTACATTAATCATCAAAGAGAACATTTCAAGATCTAGCCTGAAGTACAATGTTGTCACTGATAGGCTAATACCCATACACTTACAAGGAAGACCAGTTTATATGACTATTCAAATTTATGCACCAACCACCAATGCCAAAGACAAAGAAATTGAAGATTTTAAACAACTTCTGCAGCCTGAAATTGATGAAACATGCAATCAAGATGCATTGATAATTACTGGTCATTAGAATGTTAAAGTTGGAAACAAAGAAGGAAAAGTAGTTGGAAAATACAGCATTGCTGATAGAAATGATGCCAGAAATCTCATGAAAGAAGTTTGCAAGACCAGTGACTCATCCACTGCAAATATCTTTCTTCACCAACATGAACGGCAGCTATACACGTGGACTTTACCAGATGGAATACACGGGAATCAAACTGACTACATCTGTGGGAAGAGAAGATGGGAAAACTCATATCATCAGTCAGAACAAGGCCAGGGATCGATTGTGAAACAGACTGTCAATTGCTCATATGGGAGTTCAAGTTGAAACTGAAGAAAATTAGAATAAGTCAGAAAGGGCCAAAGTACGACCTTGAGTATATCTCACCTGTATTTAGAGACCACCTCGAGAATACATTTTATGTGTTAAACTTAACAACTGAAGACCAGGTGAGTTGTGGAATGACATCAAGGACATCACACATGAAGAAAGCAAGAGGTCCTTTAAAAGACAGGAAAGAAAGAAAAGACCAAAACGGATGTCAGAAGAGACTCTGAACCTTGCTCTTGAATGTCGGGTAGCTAAAGTGAAAGGAAGAAATGACGAAGTAATAGAGCTGAACAGAAGATTTCAAAGGGGGGCTTGAGAAGAAAAAGTATTATAATGACATGTGTAAAGATCTGGAGATGGATAACCAAAACGGAAGAACACACTCAGCATTTCTCAAGCTGAAAGAACTGAAGAAAAAATTCAACCCTTGAGTTGCAATACTGAAGGACTCTACAGGTATAATATTAAATGACGCAGGAAGCATCAAAAGAAGATGAAAGTAATACCCACAGTCACTATGCCAAAAAGGATTGGTCGACCTTCAACCATTTCAGGAAGTAGCATATGATCAGAAACCGATGGTACTGAAGGAAGAAGTCCATGCTGCACTGAAGGAATTGGTGAGAAAAAAAAGCCTCCAAGAATTGATGGAATACCAACTGAGATGTTTCACCAAATGGATGCAGCACTGGAATCGCTCACTTGTCTAATCCCAAGAAATTTGGAATACAGCTACCTGGCCTATGAACTGGAAAGGATGCATATTTACACCTATTCCTAAGACAGGTGATCCAACCAAATGTGGAAATTATCAAACAATATCATTAATATCACATGCAAGTAATACTCTGCTAAAAATCATGCAAAAGCAGCTGCAGCAGTGCATTGACAGGGAACTGCCAGAAATTTAAGCAGGATTCAGAAGAGGACATGGAAGGAGGGATATCACAGCTGATGTCATATCGATTCTGGCTGAAAGCAGAGAATACCAGAAAGATGTTTACCTGTTTTATTGACTATGCAAAGGCATTTGACTGCTTGGGTCATAACAAATTATGGATAACATTGCGAAGAGTGGGAATTCCAGAACACTCAATTGTGCTGATGAGGAACCTGATCAAGAGGTAGACGTTCAAACAGAAAAAAGTGATACTGCGTGGTTTAAAGTCAGGAAAGGTGTGTGTCAGGGTTGTATCCTTTCACAATACTTATTTAATCTGCAAATAATCTGAGAAGCTAGACTATATGAAGAACAAGACATCAGGATTGGAGGAAGACTTATTAACAACGTGCATTTTGCAGATGACACAACCCTGCTTGCTAAAAGCTAAGAGGACTTGAAGCACTTACTGATGAAGATCAAAGACCACGGCCTTCAGTATAGATTGCACTTCAACATAAAGAAAACAAAAATCCTCACAACTGGGCCAATGAGCAACATCATGATAAATGGAGAAAAGATTGAGATTGTCAAGGATTTCATTTTATTTGGATCCACAATCAACACCCATGGAAACAGCAGTTAAGAAATCAAAAGATGCATTGCATTAGGCAAATCGGCTGCAAAAGACCTCTAAAGTGTTGAAAAGCAAAGACATCACCTTGAAAACTAAGATGCAACTGATCCAAGCCACAGTGTTTTCAGTGGCCTCGTATGTGTGGGAAAGCTGGCTGATGAATAAGGAAGACCGAAGAAGAATTGATGCCTTTTAATTGTCGTGTTGGTGAAGAATTCTGAATATACCATGAACTGCCAAAAGAACAAAAAAATCTATCTTGAAAGAAGTATAACCAGAACGTACCCTAGCCTAGAAGCAAAGATGGCTGGGCTACATCCTACATACTTTGGACCTGTTTTCAGAAGGAATTAGTCCATGGAGAAGGATATCATGTACTATTTCTTTGGACTATCTAAGACCTGAAGAACAAAATCTCATGGTCCAAATTAACATTTTTACTTACTAATTTTCAAATGTAGCCCTGGTGGAAGAGTGGTTAAGAGCTTGGCTGAAACTAAAAGGTTTCAACCAGCCTCTCCTTAGAAGCCCTGCTGTGCAGTTCTATTCTGTCCAATAGGGTCACTGTTAGTTAAAATTTAATCCACAGCAATGAGTTATTTAATTTTCAAATATAAATTTTTTCTGTTAATGTCTAAATTCTAAAGTAAATTCTATTTTATAAACTACCTGTTTTATAAATTTATTTTCTATTATTCAAATTCATTGTTATAGTAGAATCAAACTTAAAAAGTAACATAATTTTATATCCAGGCAAAATTTTCATTTTGCCAATAACTAAGTGGAGTGCAAAAATGGAAGCCTGCAGAAGATAAAAAGAAAATGATTTGTGAATCCCTAAAGACAATTCCAAAATTCCTTTTTAGAATGTAATAAATCAGCAGAGACTTCTTGCATTAAAGGTACGTGCTTAATGGGTGGGAATCATCCTACTAGTACCACTAGTGCTGAAATTAACGATGGCAATACAAATATAACAGAATTTGTTCCAAATTCTGCATCCATTTCTTGATGTAGTAAAAAAAAAAAAAATTAGTAATGATCTACAAAGTGAAACTAAGAATATTAAATTGTCACATCTGCAGAGCGCATAAATAACAGACATGCAGATCCTGCCTTGTGGAATAATTTTCTTCCAATGAAGTAAATTACTGGATCAAAAGAGGCCCAAGTGATTGTCAACATCACAATTGTCCACTTGTAAATTTGTGTTGAAAATTCCTGGATGGTAAACAAAGTTTTGTAGCCAGAATTTTTTCTAGAGTGCAAAGTTAATGATGAAAATTATAAGAGGGAGTGGCTACTGCAATCTCCATCAGTCAGCTCTGTGTATTGTTTTGTTTGCAAACCTACTAACCAAACAAACAAACCCGTCATCCTCATTTAATTCTTGAATTGCTACAGATGAATTTAGCAATTGGTGCAAATTGAATAGGATCGGTAAACATGAAAATAGTTCAATTCACAGAGATTATGTTATCCTATTTAAACCAAACACATTGTTCTGGCTTAATTTATGAACTGGAATCACAAATTAATGAACATCAGTATTGAAAAGCCATTTTGTAATGTGTCGTTGTTGTCATAACAATCACTGAATGGGGACTATCTTCGTGAAAAAGAAATGAAGTCTTTGGGTCCCCACGAAATGGAAAATTTTAAAGTTGGCTTCAACTTGCTGCTCATTTGATCTATTTTTAGCAAGTCACATCTCAAAACACGGTAACACAGGAAAGGGCAATCCATTCCATAATTCTAAAATAATGTGTAAAAAATTTATAATCTTGATAAGTGATGAAGTTCAATCAACTACTGTCAGTGAAATAAGTATAGCTCGATATTTTATTTTGTCTGTGGATTCCACTTCTGAGCCTTCTCATACAGGCCAGCTAAGTATTGTTTAAAGATCCGTATCTCCAACAGATAGAAAACCTGTGCGGTGATTTATCACATTTACTAGCTTAAAAAATCATACTGGTAAAGACGTTGCAAAGCAAGTGTTTCACTAATTATGTGAAGTTTGCAAAATTGACTTTTCTAAGTGCAGAGACCAATCCTATGACAATGCTGCCATTACGTCACTGCATTACAAAGGCATACAACAGAAAATTCTGGAATGAAATTAATATGCCATTTTCATACCAAGGTGCTGCACATTCCCTTAATTTTGTAGGATGTATCACAATAGTTTTTTTTTGTCCAAAAGCAATTGATGTTTTTTCTAATATTCAGTTACTTTATAAATTTTTTGCCACCTCTACTCACTGATGAGCTGTTCTTAAAACATATTCAGGCAATGATTGAGCATTAAAATGTCTAATACACATTGGGAAGCACATGCTATAGCAACAAGTACAATTCTAGGCCCCACACAGAATATTGCTGAAGACTAGATACAAAAAGGAAACTCCAAAACAGAAGCTAAAATCATGGCTGCCTTAGTCATCTAGTGCTGCCATAACAGATACCATAAGTGGATGGCGTTAACAAAGAGAAATTTATTTTCTCACAGTCTAGTAGGTTACAAGTCCAAATTCAGGACATCAGCTCCAGGGGAAGGCTTTCTCTCTCTGTTGATTCTGGAAGAAGGTCCTTGTCCTCCATCTTCCCATGGTCAAGGAGCTTCTCAGGCGCAGGGACCCCAGGTCCAAAGGACACGCTCTGCTCTTGGTAGTATGAGGCCCCCAACTCTCTATCCTTTCATCTCCTGAGAGATAAAAGGTGGTGCAGGCCACACCCTAGGGAAACTCCCTGTATCTCGGATCAGGGAGGTGTTAAAATCCCACCCTAATCCTCTCAACATAAAATTACCATCACAAAATGGAGGACAACCTCACATGGCCGATCCAAGTTGATACACATATTTTGGGGGGACATAGTTCAATCCATGACATTCTACCCTTTGGCCCCCCCAACATCACATTCTTGCAAATGGAAAACATATTCATCCCATCACAAACCAAAACCAAACCCACTGCCGTCCAGTCGATTCTGACTCATAGCGACCCTATAGGACAGAGTAGAACTTCCCCATAGAGTTTCCAAGGAGCGCCTGGCAGATTCGAACTGCTGACCTTTCGGTTACCAGACGTAGCACTTAACCACTAGGCCACCAGGGTTTCCTCATCCCATCATAGCATAGAAAAAGTCTTAAATCAAGTCCAAGTCCAAAATTCAAAAATCCCTCTTCATCTGTGAAATCTAGGACACAAGTTATCTGTTTCCAAAGGTACAATGGCATAAAAGGCACAAGCTAGACATTTCCGTTACAAATTGAAGAAACTTGAGGGAAAGAAGGCATAACATGTACCAAGCAAGTCAGGAGAACACATCGCATTAGCCCTCAAAGACATTGCAAACCAAGTGTTTCACTAATTAGGCGAAGTTTGCAAAATTGGCTTTTCGAAGTGCAGAGACCAACCCTATCACAATGCTGGGAAATGTCACTGCATGATAAAGGCATGCAACAGAAAATTCTGGAATGTAATGAATATGCCATTTTCATACCAAGGTGCTGCATATTCACTTAATTTTATAGGATATATCACAATGGATTTTTGTCAAAAAAATGATTTTTTTCTTCTATTCAGATATTTTACAAATTTTTTGCCATCTGTATTCACCGATGAGCTGTTCATAGGCAATGATCAGCATTAAAATGTCTTTCTAATACCCACTGGGAAGCACATGCTATAGCAACGAGTGCAATCCTGGAATCACACACTCAGATTCTAGGTGCCATAAAGAATATTGCTGAAGACCAGTCACAAAAAGGAGACACCAGAACAGAAGCTTAAAACGTCACCAACAAAATGTAAATGCAGACCATATAATTGTTATATATAATAATATATTGCATCATTTTCATTTGATGAGTCAATTCTCCAAGATTCAGAAGTAAATTTGTAGACATGCATGGATCTCTACCAGCTATTAACAAGATATTTACAGAAGAGAACATTTTGAAAACACAATAAAACAAATACTGCCAAATACTGATTATCAAGCACTTTATTGTTGCAGAAGCATTAAAAGAAACAAGTAAATGAGAGAAATGCTCCAGAAGTATTGAGTGCCAGAGATCAATTTCACATAACCATCATCACTAACACACTTGAATCTTGCATGAAATGAAGGGTGAAGATATATGAAGTTCCTTCTGATATTTTTTTCCTTCTTAATGTGAATATAACTGATGAAGAATTCCTGAAGGTACCCAATAAATCAGCACAGGCTTATCCTGATGAGAAAAGCCTGGTGGCATAGTGGGTAAGTGCTACGACTACTAACCAAGAGGACGGCAGTTCAAATCCACGAGGCGCTCCTTGGAAACTCTATTGGGCATTTCTACGCTGTCCTATAGGGGCAGGATGAGTCAGAATCGACTCGACGGCAGTGGGTTTGGTTTTTATCCTGATGACTTAAGACAAACCTTTATGGAGAAGTGCTACAATATCATTCTTACGTTAGAATTAAGTTTAGAGATTCAAGACAAATTTTACTCATGTAGGCATGTAAACCAAAAAACCAAACCCATTGCTGGTGAATTGATTTCAACACATAGCAACGCTATAGGAAAGAGTAGAATTGCCCCCATGTTTCCATGGAGCAGCTAATGTATTCGAACTGCCAAGCTTTTGGTTAGCAGCTGAGTTCTTAACCACTGCACCACCAGCGCTCCAAATATACCCTGGCCCCGTAGTTCAAATGCAACAGCCGCTCCTTGAAAACCCTATGAGGCAGTTCTACTCTGACCTATAGGGTCATTATGCATCAGAATCCACTCCAACCCGACGGGTTTGTTCTGCCTACTGCCTCATCCCTATTTCATTTTCTCAGAGATAAGTTTCTCTGATAGTGTCAGATTCAGGAATGTGATGGCCCTGAACATCAAAGGTGAAGTTACAGAATTGGACTTAGTAGCAGGGGGAGGGGGATATGGTTCAGAAGCAGTGAGAGGTTGACAGACCTGACCCGGCAGAAACAAGCACCCTGCAGGCTGGATTGGATGGCATGTGCGGTGAGGCAAGCAGTGATGCTCGGGACATGTTTTTCACATCAGAAGAGACCGAGTGGTGGAAAGTCTACACAAGCCTCCAGAGCCAGTGAAAAGCAGTGCTAAGTTGGTAAAAGATAAGTACATGCATTTAAAATGCCACACAAATCAAAAATCACCCCTTTGGGAAGAACATCATTCCCATTTACCTGCTTGTCCCTCTCTGTTTTTAGTCTTGGACCGGCTTCGGCTATTTCTGGGTCCCCTGGACCAGAAGTAGGAACTATCACATGCCCTGGAGCAGGAACAAAGAACAAAAAATAATCTGCCAGCTTCCCTAAGCCAGGAACTCAGGGAAGGCACAGACATAAGGGGTCCAAGGACTCTGAATGCCTTTCACCCTTGCATAGACCTGTGTGGGCCCATTTCAACAGCGTAGGCCCTCATTAGCACACTACAACAGGGTATATACCTGAAGCCTATTTTTAACTGTATCAGCTATAAAGTGGAGGGGCAGATTTCTGATATTTGACAACGTTCTGCCAATGAAGAAGGATCCTCACCTATCCACATCAGTGACTTGAGGGTTCGTGGCTCCACCCATGCCACCTAGCCACCCAATTCAGGAGTCCAAGAATAAGTGGTGAATCCCAGTACTTACAACCAACAGCATTGGGTGCCCACAGTCTGGCTGCAAAACCCACCCACCTATGTGCTCTAGGGAACAGGGACATGCTTTCCTCCCAGACACTCAAGGGCAGTCATTCCCCCCACAGTAGCCAGACACCTGTACCTACTCCAATCAACCCTGTCTATGTAGGACTGTAGGTGAGAGCCTACACCACACACTTGGTGACCTGGACACCTGAGCTGAATCCATACAAGAAAAGTAAAAGGGCTCCTAGGCTCACATACCTAGTAACAGCTCTGATCACCTGGTGACAGGATTTAAGAGCTTCAAAGGTGCCAATAATCAAACTAGCTCACCCAAACAGCCTATTTGGGCATATCAAAATAAAACAAGAAGCTAGGACACAGTACACCAAAAAAAAAAAAAAAAAAAAACCCCAGTGCCATCAAGTAGATTCCGACTCAGTAAGCAAACATAAAATAAATGGATATAATAACTTATTGATGGCTCAGAGACAAGTGTAAATATCAAATAACATAAAGAGGCAGACCATGATGGATTCAGGAAGTTCCCAAAACAAGAAATCTTCCAAATGAAGAGAAATTCCAGGAATTACCGGAGGAAGAATTTAAAGGATTAAGAGACCGAGCTCTTCAAAAGATCCAGGAGGAGATCAGGCAAAACGAAGAACAAGCCAAGGAACACACAGATAAAACAATAGAGGAACTTAAGAAGGTTAGACAAGAGTATAATGACAAATGTAACAGGCTGCGAGAATCCATAGAAAGATAGCAAGCAAATCCAAAAGAGTAACAATAAAATTTCAGAATTAGACAACTCAATAGAAAATGAGAGGAGCAGAATTGAGGCACTGGAAGTCAGAATTAGTGAGACTGAAGATAAAGCACTTGATGCCAACTTATCTGAGGAAAAATCAGATAAAGTAATTTTTGAAAATTGAAGAAACTCTAAGAATTATGCGGGATTCTATCAAGGGTGATTGGAACACCAGAATCGGGGCAGGGGGTGGAGGGATAACAGAAAACACAGTGAGAATTGTTGAAGACTTCTTGTCTAAAAACTTCGCTGATCTTGTGAAAGATAAGAAGATATCTATCCAAGATGCTTACTGAACCCCACCCAAGGTAGATGCCAAGATAAAGTCACCAGGACATATTATAATCTTGCTTGCCAAAACCAAATATAAAGAGAGAATTTTAAGAGTAGCTAGGCATAAACAAAAAGTCACCTATAAAGAAGGGTCAGTAAGACCAAGCTTGGACTACTCAGCAGAAACCATGCAGGCAAGAAGGACATATACAAAGCCCTGAAGGAAAAAAAAAAAAAAAAAATTGCCTGCCAAGAATTATACATCCAGCAAAACTGTCTCTCAAATATGACGGTGAAATTAGGGCATTTCCAGATAAGCAGAAGTTTAGGGAATTTTTAAAAACCTAACCAATATGACAAGAAATAATAAAGGGAGTTCTCCAGTTAGGAAATCAATAACATCAGCTAACAACCCAAGGCTAGAACACGGGACAGAACTACCAGATATCAACCCACATAGGGACATCACTAATAAATCAAAGCTAAAACACTGAAAATATTGAAACAGAGACATTGATCTGCAAAAGATGACAACATTAAGAGAAAAAAGAGGGACTAAATAATGTAGTCATAGATCTTTCATATGGAGAGGAAGTCAAGACGATATAAAGAAATAAAAAATAGGTTTAAATTTAGAAAAACAGAGGTAAATGTTAAGGTAACCCAAAGGAAACTAACAATCCTACACATTAAAATAAAAAAAAAAAAAGGAAAACATAAATTTTCGGCAAATACAAAAGCAACAACAAGGAAAAAGATGAAAGACTAAAAAGAAAAACGATTCAGCACAGAAAAAAATTAATTAGCAGTAAATACAAAGGCAACAAAAATGAAGAGAATGGAAAGAAAATGCACAAAGAACAACTACTCAACAGAGAAAATTAACTGGAATAAGGAACATGTCAACAACACATACACAAAAAAGACGAAAATGACAGCACTAAACTCATAACTATGAATAATTATGATAAATGTAAATGGTTTAATTGCATCAATAAGGAGACAGAGAGTAGCAGAATGGATTAAAAAACATGATCCGTCTGTATGCAGACTGCAAGAGACACACCATAGACTCAAAGACATTAAATAAATCTCAAAGAATGGAAAAATTTTATATATTTATATATATATATATACATATATCAAGCAGACAACAATAAAAAATAAGAGTGGCAATATTAATCTCTGATAAAACAGGCTTTAAAGTAAAATCCGCCACAAAGGAAAAGGAAATACACTATATAATGATTAAAGGGTCAATATACCGGGAGGACAAAATCATAATAAATACTTATATACCCAATGACAGGGCTCCAAAAGACATAAAACAAACTCAAACAGCATTGAAAAGAGAAATAGCTCCACAATAATAGCAGAAGACTTCAACATACCACTTCTGATGACAGACAGGATATCCATAAAGAAGCTCAATAAAGACACGGAAGATCTAAATACCACAATCAGCCAACTTGATCTCACAGACTTAAACACAACACTTCACCCAACGGTAGTCAAGTAAACTTTCTTTTCTAACGCTCATGGAGCATTCTTGAGAATAGACCACGTATTAGGCCACAAAGCAAGCATTAACAGAATCCAAAACATCAAAATATTACACAACATGTTTCCTGACCATAAAGCCATAAAAGTCAAAAGGCTGTAGTTATCATACATTTTAATTTCTTACATATTTTAAACCCAATAAAGTCTATTCTTATTATGTCATGCAGTCAGTAATCCTCTATTTTTACCCATTTCATTAACTTTCATTCCTTCTTGCATCTTAAGCCTTTCACCTTAATTTTCTTCCTGCTTGAAGAATACCTTTGGAATTTTAATAATGTGGGCATGCTGATGTTAACTTATCTAGGTTTTGTTTGTCTGAAAACAAAAGGTCTTTGCTCATTCATGATGTTTTTCCTCAGCATAGAGTTCTGGGTTGCCATATATTTTCTCTCTATAATTTAAATATATCATCTTATTGTCTTAGGGTTTTCACTATTTCTGTAGAGAAGTCATCAGTTTTTTTTGTTTGTCCTTTAAAGATAATCTCTTCCATTCTTTAAGTAGTGTTAAATTATTTGTTTTTTGTGGGTTTTTTTGTCTTTACCTTCAGCAGTCCTACTACGATGTACCTAGATAAGAATTTCTTTGTATTTACCCTACATGGGTCTTATAAGGAAACCCTGGTGGCGTAGCGGTTAAGTGTTATGGCTGCTAAGCAAAAAGGTTAGCAGTTCGAATCCACCAGGCGCTCCTTGCAAACTCTATGAAGCAGTTCTACTCTGTCCTGTAGGGTCGCTTTGAGTCAGAATCGACTCGACAGCAGTGGCTTTTTTTTTTTTTTTTTTTTTGGGTTTTGTAAGTCTTCTAGGATCTGTGACTTGATATCTTTAATCATTTGAAGAAAATTCTCAGCCATAATCTCAGTTTTTCTGCCTCATTCTTTTTCTTCCTTCTTAAAGTATCTTATGCTGGATATTCTCATTATATTCTCTGTATCTTATTCCTTTTTATCTTATATATATTTTTTCTTTTGTCTATGCCTCTATTTTCTTCCAACATATCTTCCAGTTCACTAAATCTCTCTTCAGCATTTTTAATCTGCTGTTATATACATACATTAAGATTTTAACTTCAGCTATAGTTTTTGGTTGACTTTCTAAGTTGATCTTTTTCTTAGTTTCTAGTTTTTTACCAAATTTCTAGGTCTTGCCTTTATTTCTTTGAACATAATAGAGTTATTTCAGTGTCTTTGTCTGATAGCTCCAATATCTAGTTTTTCTGTGGATCTCATTCTGTTATTTGTTGTTTCTACAGGTTTCACTCTTTTCTTTCTTTTTTAAAAAAATTGTTGATTATATTAGAGAGGCAAGGCCAAGATGGCAGAGTAGTGAGATGCTGCCAGTGAACCCTCTTACAAAAAAGACCCGAAAAAACAAGTGAAGCGATTATATCTATGACAAGCTAGGAGTCCTGAACATCAAAGGCAAAGTTAGAAAACGGACTCTGTGGCAGAGGGAGGGAGAGACTATTCAGAAGTGGAGAGGAGTTACTGGACCTGAACAGCCAGGAACCCTCAGGCACCATTCCCTGGAGCGACTGCAGTGGGCCTGGCAGTAGCATTCCAGAGGCGTTTAGCTCAGGGAAAGACAGCAAGTTGCACAGACTACTCACACCTGCAGAACAAGAGAAGAACGGCACTCTCAGCAAAAGCTAATTACTTGTGTTTATTTTACCACACCCCTAGCCCCCAAGCCGGCTTCAGTGGCTGTCAACTTCCCTGGGCCTGAGATAGGCCCTGGTACCACTCTGAGCCATTTTTCCATCCTTGAAGAAGGTATAAGTTCACAACTGGGGGAACGATAATCTGCTAGCTCAATTAAGCTGGGGAGCTCAGGACAGAAGTAGCTCTTGTTCAGGCACAAACGGTCCATGGGCTTTGAATACCTTTCACCCCAGCACGGACCTCTGTGGGCCGATTTCAGAAGAATAGGCCCTTGTTGCCAGACTGCAACTGTTTCAGCTGAACGGTGGAAAGATGGGTGTTTGATGTTTGACACTGCTTTGCCTATTAAACAGGGTCTTCACCTACCCACATCAGGGGCCTAAGGACTGGAGGCTCCACTCACAATACCTGGCCACCTCTGACAGGGCTCCAAAGATAAGTAGTACTGCCCTGAACTTACAACCAAAAGCATTGGGTACCCATCGCCCTTCTGCAGAACCCACCCGTGTGCTCTACAGAACAGAGATGCGCTTTCCTCACAGACACTCAGAGGACAGCTGTCAGACCCCTGCCTTGATCAGACTCTGACCCCCTACTGCAGCCAGATACTTCTGCCTACACCAATAACCCCTGCCCCTCTAAGACTGTAGGGCAGAGCCTGTACCTTACACTTTATGACCAACTACCTGGGCACCTGAGTTGAATCCATACAAGAAAATAAATGAACTCCTAGGCTCATATACCTGGTAACAGTGCTAGCCATCTGGTGATAGTACATTAGAGCTTCAAAGGTGAAAATAATCAACCTAACGCACTCAAGCAGCTTATTTGGGTATACCAAAACTAAACAAAGCAAGAAGCTAGGATACAAAAAGCAAGCATAAAGTAAACTAATACAATAACTTATAGATTGCTCAGAGACAACAGTCAACATCAAATCACATAAAGAGGCAGACACGGGGGCAGGACCAAGATGGCTGACTAGGTAGAAGATTCGGCTTATCCCTCTTGAAACAAAGACTCAAAAAAACAAGTGAATCAATTACATAAAGGACAATCTACAAACCCTGACCATCAAACACAGAACTAAAGAGTTGACCTGAGTGACAGGGGAGCAAAAAGCCACACTGCAGCAGGGACCGCTTCTGGAGCCACTGTCCCACGCCGCAGCCTTGAGCCCTCGTGGTTCCCTGGTGCCAGGGTGGTGGGGCTGATTGTGGCTTACTGAGACAGGGAAGCACGGATGTAGGCCTAACCCTCAGGACCAACCTCGGAGGGGACCCAGGTAGCACACGCAGACTCCACACAGATGCGGCTGACAGGGAAACGAAAAACCATGGGCAAGCAGCGACTGGTTTTGGAGCCTGGAGTGCAGCGTCCCAGAAAGGAAACCTTGGTGCTGGGCTTTGGACTAAGTGTGGGGGAGCCGATTGTGGCTTCCTGAGACGGTGTGAGCATGGATGCAGACCTAGCCCTCTGGGACAGTCTCAGCAGGGATCCAGCCAGCACACACGAGCGACACAATGCTCTGAAATCTCAGAAAAAACAGTCCTCACCAAACAACATAAGTAACTTTGTATATCTTGCCAGGCTACTCTCTTCTATATATCTGATTCCACCCCTCATTGCCCCAGCCAGCTTCATTAACATTGGAATTCTCTGTGCCAGAGAGAAGTGCACTGCTCGATTTTTTTTCTTCTTTTCTAATCCATTCTCCTGGCCTGAGAAAAGCAGCATTTAACAATCAAAGAAAAAATCCTTCCCTGACTTCCCTAAACTGGAATAACAATACAGAATCAGCTCCATCCAGGCATTAAGAGACCCATAGTCTTTGGCTTTCACCCTACAGGTAACTAGGTGGCTATTATAATGCAAAGGCAATTCTGATAGAGATCTCACCATAATTGTTTTAGCTCGGCAGTGGAAAGGCAAGTTTTGGAGGTCAGATACCTCTCTAGCTATTAAACAGAGCCGTTGCTGATCCACAGCAGTGAACTGAGGGCTGAGACTCCACCCACACCACCTAGCCTAGAGGGGTCTGAGAATAGTGACGTCTACCCAAGCATTAGGTGCCTAAGATACAGCTGCAGAGCCTACCCACCAGAGCGCTCTACAGAATAGAGCCACACCTACCTCACTGACACTTGAAGGAAGGCTGTCAGCATCCTGACCTCCTCGAAATGTGACCCCCTGCCACTAATAGAAACTGGTGCATACAACCATCACCACTACTCCTCTAAGATAATAGGTGAGAGGCTACACCACACACTAGGTGACCAACTGTCAGGACACCTGAGCTGATTCTATTCAAGAATAGTGAATAGACTCATACACTTATATACCTGGTAACAGCTCAGGCAAGCTGGTAACAGGACGTAAGTGATTCAAAAGCTACAGCAATCACGATACCACAATCTAGTAGCCCATTTGAATGTATTGTAACAAAACAAAACAAGAAGACTCAGTGAGGAAATATAAAAGAAAATATTACAGTATCTTATAGATGGCTCAGATAGAGAGATAGTATTCAAATCACATGAAGAAGCAGGCCATGATTTTTTCTACAAACACTCAAATCAAAGAATCAAAATCATTGCCAGATGTAGATACATTCCTAGAATTGCCAAATGTAGAATATAAAAAAATTGGATACAGAATGCTTCAAGACATCAGGAATGACCTCACAAATGAAATAAGGAAATCTATGGAAAAAGCCAAGGAATACACAGATAAAGCAGTTGAAGAAATCCAAAAGATTATTCAACAACATAGTGAAAACATTAATAAGCTGTAAGAATTCATACAGAGACAGCATTCAGAAATCCAAAAGATTAACAATAAAGTCAGAGAATCAGACAACTCAAGAGGAAGTCAGAGGAGCAGACTCGAGGAACTGGAATGCAGAGTGGGGGAGCTGGAGGATAAGGCAATTGACATAAATATAGTTGAAGAAAAATCAAAAAGAATTTAAAACTATGAAGAAACCCTAAGAATCAAGGGAGACTCTATCAAGAATAATTTGCATGTGATTGGAGTTCCAGAACGGGGAGGGATAACAGAAAATACAGAGAGAATAATAGAAGATCTGATGGCAGAAAAATTCCCTGGCATTGTGAAAGATGAAAAGATATCTACCCAAGATGCTCATCGAACCTCATACAAGATACATCCCAAAAGAAAATCACCAAGACATATCATCAAACCTGCCAAAACCAAAGATAAAGAGAAAATTTTAAAAGCACCCAAGCATAAACGAAAAGTTACCTACAAAGGAGAATCATTAAGTTTGCACTACTCGGCAGAAACCATGCAGGCAAGAAGGCAATGGGATAACATATACAGAGCACTCAAAGAGGAAAAACTGTCAGCCAAGAATCATATATCCAGCAAAACTCTAAAACATGAAGGTGAAATTAAGATATTTACAGATAAACACAAGCTTAGAGAATTTGCAAAAACCAAACCAAAACTGCAAGAATTACTAAAGGAAATTCTTTGGTCAGAAAATCAATATCAGATACCAACACAACACAAGGTCACAGAACAAAACATCCTGATATCAACTCAGATAGGGAAATCACAAAAACAAAATAAGATTAATTAAAAAAAATTGCTCAAAACAGGGAATCATTGATGTCATTATGTAAAAGATTACAATAGTGAAAAAAGAGAGACTAAATAAGGAGACACAGATCTTACATATGGAGAGGAAAACAAGGCGATACAGGGCGAAACAACTTAGGTTTTTACTTAGTCAAACCGGGGTAAATATTAAGGTAACCACAATGAGGTCTAACAATTCCATACTTCAAAATAAAAACCAAGATAAACATAACGACTCAACAAAATAAATTCAACTACTATAAAAAGGAGGAACACACATTCTCCAAAGAAAAACTCAGCACAAAAAAGTAAATGGAAAAATAAAATTGTCAAAAACAGGCATCAAAATGACAGCACTAAACTCATACTTATCTATAATTACACTTAATGTAAATGGACTAAATTCACCAATAAAGAGACAGGAAGTTGCAGACTGGATAAAAAAACACGATCAGCCTGTATGCTGCCTAAAAGAGACATGCCTTAGACTTAGAGACACAAATAAACTAAAACTGAAAGGATGGATAAAAATATATCAAGCAAACAACAATCAGGAAAGAGCAGGAGAGGCAATATTAATTTCCAACAAAATAGGATTTAAAGTTAAATCCACCACAAAGGATAAAGAAGAACACTACATATGATTAAAGGGACAATTTACCAGGAAGATATAACCGTATTAAATATTTATGCACCCAATGATAGGGCTGCAACATTCATAAAACAAATGTTAACAGAATTAAAAAGGGAGACAGACACCTCCACAATTATATAGGAGACTTCGACACAACACTCTCGGTGAAGGATAGGAAATGCAGTAAGAAGCTCAATAGAGACACGGAAGATCTAAGTGCTACAATTAAACAACTTCACTTCATAGACTTATACAGAACACTCCACCCAACAGCTGCAAACTATAATTTCTTTTCTAGTGCACATGAAACATTCTCTAGAATAGATCACATATTAGGTCATAAAACAAGTCTTTGCAGAACCCAAAACATTGAAATATTACAAAACATCTTCTCTGAACAAAAGACCATAAAAGTAAAAATCAATAACAGAAAAACCAGGGAAAAGAAATCAAATGCTTGGAAACTGCACAATACCCTGCTCAAAAAAAGACTGGGTTATGGAAGAGCTTAAGGAGGGAATAAAGAAATTCACAGAATTCAACAAGACTGAAAACACTTCCTATGAAAACCTTTGGGACATGGTGAAAGCAGTGCTCAGAGGTCAATTTATATCAATAAAGGCACACATATTAAAGAAGAGACAAAATGAAAGAACTGTCCCTACAACGTGAACAAACAGAAAGAGAGCAACAAAAGAAACTGTCAGGCACCAGAAGAAAGCAAAAAATAAAAACTACAGCAAAATTAAATGAATTAGAGAATAGAAAAACAATTGAAAGAGTTAACAAGGACAAAAACTGCTTCTTTGAAAAAATTAACAAAATTGATAAACCATTGGCAAGACTGATTAAAGATATACAGGAAAAGAAACCAATAATCCAAATAAGAAATGGGATGGGCCATATCACAACAGATCCAACTGAAATTAAAACAATCATATCAGATTACTACAAAAAATTGTACTCTAACAAATTTGAAAACCTAGAAAAAATGGATGAATTCCTAGAAACACACTACCTACCTAAACTAACACAAACTGAAGTAGAACAACTAAATAGACCCATAACAAAAAAAGAGATTGAAAAGGTAATCAAAACACTCCCAACAAAAAAAAGCCCTGGCCCTGACGGCTTCACTGCAAAGTTCTACCAAACTTTCAGGGAAGACTTACCACTACTACTGAAGGTATTTCAAAGCATAGAAAAGGACGGAGTACTACCTAACTCCTTCTATGAAGCCAGCATAACCCTGATACCAAAACCAGCTAAAGACAGCACACACAAAAAAAGAAAATTACAGACCTATATCCCTCATGAACATAGATGTAAAAATCCTCAAGAAAATTCTAGCCAATAGAATTCAACAACATATCAAAAAAATAATCCACCATAACCAAGTAGGATTTATACCAGGTATGCAAGATTGGTTTAATATTAGAAAAACAATTAATGTAATCCACCACATAAAAAAAAAGACAAGAACCATATAATTTTATCAATTGATGCAGAAAAGGCATTTGACAAAGTCCAACACCCACTCATGATAAAAACTCTCAGCAAAATAGGAATAGAAGGAAAATTCCTCAACATAATAAAGGGTATTGATACAAAGCCAATACCCAGCATCATCCTAAATGGAGAGAGCCTGAAAGCATTTCCCTTGAGAACGGGAAACAGACCAGGATCCCCTTTATCACCGCTCTTATTCAACATTGTGCTAGAGGTCCTAGCCAGAGCAACTGGGCTAGACAAAGAAATAAAGGGCATCCAGATTGGTAAGGAAGAAATTCAATTATCTCTATTTTCCAACGACATTATCTTATACACAGAAAAGCCTGAGGAATCCTCAAGAAAACTATTAAAACTAATAGAAGGGTTCAGCAAAGTTTCAGATTACAATATAAACATACAAATCAGTTGGATCCTCTATATCAACAAAAAGAACATTGAAGAAGAAATCACCAAATGAATATCATTCACAGCAGCCCCCAAGAAGATAAAATACTTAGGAATAAACCTTACCAAAAATGTAAAAGAGCTATACCAAGAAAACTACAAGGCATTACTGCAAAAAACCAAAAGGGACCTACGTAATTGGAAAAACATACCTTGCTCATGGATAGGAAGACAACATTATAAAATTGTCCATTCTACTAAAAGCCATCTATAGATACAATGCACTTCCGATCCAAATTCCAATGACATTTTTTTAAAACGATGGAGAAACAAATCACCAACTTCATATGGAAGGGAAAGAAGTCGCAGATAAGTAAAGCATTACTAAAAAAGAACAAAGTAGGAGGACTCACTCTGCCTGATATTAGAACCAATTATACTGCCACAGTAGTCAAAACAGCCTGGTACTGGTACAACAACAGACACATAGACCAATGGAACAGAACTGAGAATCCAGATATAAATCCATCCACATATGAGCAGCTGATATTTGCCAAAGGCCCAGTGTCAGTTAACTGGGGAGAAGACAGTCTTTTTAACAAAAGGTGCTGGCGTAACTGTATATCCATCTGCAAAAAATGAAACAGGACCCATACCACACACCATGCACAAAAACTAACTCCACATGGATCAAAGACCTAAACATAAAATCTAAAAAGATAAAGATCATGGAAGAAAAAATAGGGACAACATTAGGAGACCTAATACAGGGCATAAACAGAATACAAAACATTACTAAAAATGACGAAGACAAACCAGATAACTGGGAGCTCCTAAAAATCAAACACCTATGCTCATCTAAAGACTTCACCAAAAGAGTAAAAAGACCACCTACAGACTGGGAAAAAGTTTTCAGCTAAGACATCTCCACCCAGTGCCTGATCTCTAAAACCTACATGACTCTGCTAAAACTCAACCACAAAAAGACAAACACCCCAATTAAAAAATGGGCAAAGGATATGAACAGACACTTCACTAAAGAAGACATTCAGGCAGCTAACAGATACATGAGAAAATGCTCTCGATCATTAGCCATTAGAGAAATGCAAATCAAAACTACAATGAGATTCCATCTCACTCCAACAAGGCTGGCATTAATCCAAAACACACAAAAAAATAAATGTTGGAGAGGCTGTGGAGAGACTGGAACACTTATACTCTGCTGGTGGGAATGTAAAATGGTATACAACCACGTTGGAAATCAATTTGGTGCTTCCTTAAAAAGCTAGAAATAGAACTACCATACAACCCAGCAATCCCACTCCTCGGAATATATCCTAGAGAAATAAGAGCCTTTACACAAATAGATATATGCACTTCCACGTTTATTGCAGCACTGTTTACAATAGCAAAAAGATGGAACCAACCAAGGTGCCCATCAATGGATGAATGGATAAATAAATTATGGTATATTCACACAATGGAATACTGCACATCAACAAAGAAGAGTGACGAATCTGTGAAACACTTCATAACATGGAGAAACCTGGAAGGCATTATGCTGAGTGAAATTAGTAGCAAAAGGTCAAATATTGTATAAGACCACTATTATAAGATCTTGAGAAATAGTTTAAACTAAGAAGAACATATTCCTTTGTTGTTATGAGGGGGGGAGGGAGGGAGGGTAGGAGAGGGGTATTTACTAAAGAGATAGACAAGAACTACGTTCGGTGAATGGAAGAACAACACTCAACACAGTGGAGGTCAGCACAACTGGACTAAACCAAAGCAAAGAAGTTTCCTGAATAAACTGAATGCTTCGAAGGTCAGCAAAGCAGGGGCAGGGGTTTGGGGACCATGGTTTTAGGGGACATCTAAGTCAACTGGCATAATAAAATCTATTAAGAAAACATTCTGCATCCCACTTTGAAGAGTGGCATCTGGGATCTTAAATGCTAGCAAGCAGCCATCTCAGATGCATCAATGATTCTCAAACCACCTGGATCAAGGGAGAATGGAGAACACCAAGAACATAAGATAATAACGAGCCCAAGAGACAGAAAGGACTACATGAACTAGAGACTACATCATCCTGAGATGAGAAGAACTAGACAGTGCCGGGCCACAACCAATCACTGCCCTGATGGGGAACATAACAGAGATCCCTCGAGGGAGCAGAACAGTGGGATGCAGACCCCAAATTCTCATAAAAAGACCAGACTTAATGGTCTGACTGAGACTGGAAGGACCCCAGTGATCATGGCCCCCGCACCTTCCGTTTACCCACTACGGGAACCATCCCCAAAGCCAGTTCATCAGACATGGGTTGGACTAGACAATGGGTTGGAGAGGGATGCTGGTGAGGCGTGAGCTACTTGGTTTGGGTGGACACTTGAGACTATGTTGGCATCTCCTGCCTGGAAGGGAGATGGGTGGGTAGAGGGGCTTAGAAACTGGCAAAATGGTCACGGAAAGAAAGAGTGGAAGGAGGTAGTGGGCTGTCCCATTGGGGGGAAAGTAATTGGGAATATGTAACAAGTTGTGTATAAGTTTTTATGTGAGAGACTGGCTTGATTTGTAAACTTTCACTTAAAACACAATAAAAATTATTAAAATAAAAAAAAAAAGAAGCTGACCCATGATTGCTTCAACAAGCTCTCAGAACTAAGACTCAAGGAATCTTCTCGATGAAGGTGCAATCCTGGAATTACCAGATACAGAATACAAAAGATTAATATACAGAACTCTCAAAGATATCAGGAAGGAAATGAGGCAAAATACAGAACAAGCCAAGGAACACAAAGATAAAGCAGCTGAAGAAATTAAAAAGGTTACTCAAGCACATAATTAAAAATTTAATAATCTGCAAGAAACCATAGAGAGACTGCAATCAGAAATTCAGAAGATTAACAATAAAATTACAGAGTTAGAAAACTCGATAGAAAGTAAGAAGAGCACAACTGAAGAACTGGAAGGCAGAATTACTGAGATAGAAGATAAAACTCTTGGGACCAATATATTTGAAAAGAAACCAGATAAAAGAATTTTAAATGAAGAAATCCAAAGAATCATGTGGGACTTTATCAAGAGAAATAACTATGAGTGATTGCAGTACCAGAACAGGGAGGGCTAACAGAAAATACACAGGGAACTGTTGAAGATTTGTTGGCACAAAACTTCCCTGATATCATGAAAGATGCTCATCAAATTCCACATAAGGTGATCTCAAAAGAAAGTGACCGAGACATATAATAATCAAACTTGCCAAAATCAAACATAAAGAGAATTTTAAGAGAGGCTAGGGATAAAGGAAGTCACCAAAAACGGAGAGTAGATAATAATAAACCTGGACTACTCAGCAGAAATCATGGAGGCAAGAAGGCAATGGGATGACTTATACAAAATATTGAAGGAAAAAAATTGCCAACCAGGAATCAAACCATAACCCTGGCCCTCCGGCCTTAGCCCTCTAACTCTAGCCCCTAAGCCCTAAGTCCCAAAGCCCCTAAGACCCTAAGCCCTTAGGTCCTAACCCCCAAGGCCCTAAACTCTAACCCTAACCCAAACTCTAACCCCTATACCCTAAACCCTAACACCTAACCCCTAACCACCCTAACCTTAACGACCCTAACCCTAACCCTAACACTCGAACCCTAACCCTCTAACGCTAACCTGAAACCCTAACCCTCTAACTCTAACCCTCTAACCCTAGCCCTCTAATCCTAGCCCTAAACCTAACCCCAACCCCCAAACCCAACGCCAAACCCTAAACCTGAAATCCCTAGCCCTAAACCTAAGAATGAGTCTAAGCCTAACCCTATCACTTAACCCTAAACTGTAAACCCTAACACTTAAAACCCTAACACACAAAACCCTAACACCCTTAGCCCTAACACATTCAACCCTAACACCCTAAATGCCAAAACCCTAAACACTAACACCCTTAACCCCAACCCCTAAACCCTAAACTTAAATGTTAAACCATCTAACCCTCTAACCCTAATACCCTAACACTAAACCCTAAACCCTAACCCCAGCCCCCAGCCCTAACCCTCACTCTAAGCCTTAAACCCTAAACCTTAAGTCCTAAACCCTAGGCTCTAAGCCCTAAGCCCTAAACCCTAAGTCCTGAAACCCTAAACTCTAAGCCTTAAGCCCTAAACATAACCCTCTAACCCTAAACCCTAAAACCTTACCCCAGACCCAGCCCACACCCCTAAACCTGAACCCCTAAACCCTAGCCCTAATCCCTAACCCTAAACCTCTAAACGATACCCCTAATCTTCTAACCCTAACCCTCTAACCCTAACTCTCTAACCCTAACCACAACACCAACCCCAACCTCTGAACTCTGAAACCCTAACCCCCTAACCCTAAGCCTCTGAACCCTAAGCCTAAACCCTCTAACCCTAAACCCTAACCTTCACCCCCTCACGCCCTCACCTTCTCACTCCCTCACTCTATAATCTTCTCACCTCTAACCCCCTCACCCTCTAACCCCTCACCCTCTAACTCCCTCAATCTCTAACCCCCAAACCTCTAACACCCACCCTCCTACCCCAAACCACATATCCCAAACAAACTCAACACCAACCCCAACCCTAAACCTAAATCCTGACCCCTAAAACCTAACCCAAACCCTACTGACTAAACCCCAAAACCCTAAACCCCCAAAACTGTAAACCCCAAACTGCAACCCCTAACACCTAACCTGTAAATCCAAACTCTAACCTCAAACCCTAAACCTAACCCTAACACCTAACCCCAACTGAAAAACCCTAACCCAAACCCTAACAACCCTAACCCTAACATCCCTAACCCCAAAACCCTAACCCCAACCCCTAACCCCAAACCCTAACAACCAGAACTCTAACAACCCTAACCCTAACATCCCGAACCTCAAACCCTAACCCTTTTTGTTAGCAGCCGTAGCACTTAACCACTAGCCACCAGGGTTTCCATGAGCAGTCACAGGAATAGACATATGCACACCCGTGTTCACTGTGACATTATTCACAGTAGCAAAAAGATGGAAACAACCTAAGTGCTCATCCACGGAGGAATGGATAAACAAACTACAGTACATACACACAGTGGAACACTACACGACAATGAAGACCAATGATGAATCTCCGAAACACCTCACACCATGGATGAATCTGGAGCGCATCATGCTGACTAAGTCAATCACAAAATGACATATACACTAAGAGACCACGATCATAAAAACTCATGAAAACATTTACACACAGAAACAATCCTTGATGTTCACCAGGCAGACAGAGTGGGTAGAGAAAAGCTAACTAAACAATAACCAAAAAAAACAAACCACCGCCGTCGAGTCGATTCCAGCTCATAGAGACCCTATAGGACAGATTAGAACTGCCCCATAGAGTTCCCAAGGAGCGCCTGGTGGATTCGAACTGCAGACCTTTGGTTAGCACTGGTGGGTCTTAACCACTATGCCATCAGGGTTTCCAACCAAACGACACATATGTGGTAACTCTGGTGAAGGAAGAGAAGGTACACAAGACTGGGAATCAACCTCAGCCTCACTCTAACCCTAACCATAACCCTAAACCACTTGTGCCCTAGCCTAGTAACCCCAGCCCTAACCCCAACCCCCAGCCACCTAAAACCTATACCCCTAAACCTAACTCCCAAACCTCTAACCCCCCAACCTGAACCCCTAACACCAAACCCTAACCCCTAACCCTAATCCTCTAACCCTTCTGCATCTCTGGGCCTCTCGACTCTCCGTCTATTTTCTCCCTCCAAATCCTACTAACACTCAGTGGAATTTTGAAGTTTCAGCTGTGCTTTGCTTCTTGATGTCTCCACCGGTCCCATCAAGGCACTGCATCATTTATTTGCTCTGCTTCACTATTCAGTTCCAAAACCATGGCTTAGAATCACCTGACACTGAACCTCAGCGATTGGGCGCAAGGCCGCGAGAGGGCGTGCGCACCGCCGGTTCTGTTCTGCCCACCAGACCCTCCGAGCATGGGAACCTCCTGGACCTAAGACGGGACGAACTGGGTACCGCTCCAGTGGCGACAGCAGAAGCTATTCTTCCCGAGGGACCCAACGCCCCAGGGCGCTCTCTCAATACTCCCATTAATGCTATGATTATCCTAACCCACTCCTTCTGCGAGACCTAGTGGGTCCTCGACCAGGCCCAGCCTTCACGACCTGCACCCCCCTGCCGTGGTCATGTACAGGAACCTGCAGGGCCGCGCCCTCCCCGCCCAAGCTCTGCCCCTCCACACCCTGATGCCCTGCAGGCCTCTACTAGGTCCCCGCCCAGGAGAGAGTTGTCGCCCCGCGGGGGGGGGGCACGAGGAAACATTCGGAAACCACCCCCCAGGCACGAAGCCGACTGCCCCTATTGAGACCGTGTGAGCAGGGCTGCCCCGCCGACTGGAGCCTGCAGGGCATCACTCACGTTTGTCAGCTTCTCACCGCCCTCTGGGCTCAGGGTCCCAGAGCAGCCAATCCCCCCGGGGCGGGGGGGGGGCGGTCCGTCCGCAGGGACTGGAAGATCGGGTTGGTGCCCATGGCCGGAACGCTTAAAACCCTTACAAGCCCTCATAAACCGTCAGCTCCAGACCTTCAAATGTCAGCCCGAGAGACACCTAATCTCCAACCTAAAAAAAAAAACCACACCTGTTGCCATCGAGTCAATTCTGACTCATAGCGACCCTATAGGACAGAGTAGAACTGTCCCACAGAGTTTCCAAGGAGCGCCTGGTGGATTCAAACTGCCAACCGTTTGGCTAGCAGCCTTAGCACTTAACCACTACGCCACCAGGGTAACCCACTGAACCCACTGCCACCAGGGTAGAGCCTCCAAATCCCACCAGTTTGAGGAACCCTCAAATCCCCTCAGCACCAGAGACCGTGTCCACAGCTACCGCTACACAGCGCCGCACAAATGTTTAAGTTAACAAACAACATGGGCGCTCAGGACCCCTTCCTGCTACCCCCACCCCCGCCACCCAGAGGTGGAGCGGGACCCGGCATCCACACTGTTAACAGACACTGAATCACTGCTGCTTCCACAAGGAGTAGGGTCCCCGCGCTGCTCCACAGATTCCCAGGACCCCTTCCTTTCCAGGTGGGGCCGGGGCCGCGCCGACGCCCCAGCCCCGAGAGTAGACCAGCCGGGCGCGGGCGCGGGCGCGGGATGCCTCAGCCTCCCAGGCACAGCGCCCAAAACAGTAAGGGGCAGCGGGGCCTTGGGCGGGGGATCGCTCTCTCCCCGCCCCTGGCACCCTACGGAGTCTGGTGGGGGTGGGACGACGAACGGGGGCGAGTGCCCCGTCCTCAGTCTGGAGTCTCACCGCCCCCGGGCGAACTCTGGGCCTTGGTTTCCCCTCTGGCACAGGGAGCAGGTGGGGGCGGGGGTGGGCAGGAGCCCATCCCCCAGCTTGGCCCGCAAACCCGCCCCTGGCAGAGGAGGGACCTTGGCGCAGCCCTGGACACGGCCTTTCTCCCCAAGCCCTTCAAGCCCCTAGGCCCGAGGGCACTCCGCAGCTGGATCCCGCGGCTGGACCCCCCCCCCGCCGCAAATCCATGGGGATGAAATTTCGCAGACCAGCTGCGTCTCCCGGGCCAGAGGCTCCCTCTCGCAGCCCTTAGAGTGGCTGCGTCCGCCTGCCCCCGTGCCGCGTCCGCCCCTGGGGATCACTCGGGACGGGGTACGCCGGAGGGGGCGATGCGAGCTGCTAACCCAACGTCCGGACTCCCCAACCTCTGGAGCCCACGGACTGCTGGGACTGGGAACCGCCCTCCTGGTGCCTTCCCTCCACACCTTCGAGGGGCCGGGCTTGTTCAGTCTGGGAGCGGGTCCCTCCACCCACCTGCCGGAGTTTCCTACCTTTCAGAAACCACGGCACGGAAAGCAGCACGAACACCGTCCGCTGTAAGGCGCGCCACCTGCCCGGGCCCCTCACCACCCGTCCCAGCGCTTCCGTGAGTAACTGGCTGGACGGCGAGGAACATGGCTGCCGCCCCCGCCCAGCGGCCCGGGTGTGGGGCGGGCGTGGGGGGGTTGGGCCTCCAGAGGGGAGGGTGGGGTCTAGAAGCAAGGACAACGCCAAGGTGTGCGGGGTGAGGAGACGGGAGAGGTCAGGAGAGGGCCCTCTCGCGTGCAGAGTTAAGTATTGGAGGTGCAACGGTTAAGTGCTTGGCTAACTGAAAGGTGGGCGGTTGGAACCCACCAGCTCAGGGGTTGAAAAGATCTGGAGATGGGCTCCCATAAAGATTCTAACCAAACAAAATCCGAACCAGTTGCTATTGAATCAATTCCGACTCATAGTGACCCTATAGGGCAGAGTAGAACTGCCCCATAGGGTTTCTAAGACTGTAAGTCTTTACAGAAGCAGACTGCCATGTCTTTCTGCAAATAACCAACTGGCGGATTCGAACTGTCCACCCTTTGGTTAGCAGCCGAGCTCTTAACCACGGTGCCAGCAGGGCTGCGCCATAAAGACTGCAACCTAGGAAACCTTGTGAGGCAGTTCTAAGCTGTCATACAGGGTTGATATGAGTCAGAATCTCTTGATGGCACACAACCATGATTGTACTAAGAAAAATTCCTCCAAGCATCTGCCTACATGACCCCTGAAGCACATATGCATGCACGCTATGAAAGCAGTGTGGCCAAAGACAGGAAATTGGGATAGAGACATTATAGACTGCACACTGAAAAGTGATTTCTGAGGGGCATGCAGCTCAAGCGGAGGAGGTAGCATACAACTAAATGCCCTTCTCCTTCTATTGTTCAATGGTCTTCAGAAAGAATGTGTCCCAGGAATTAACTGTAGCCCAGGAGAACTTGAAGACAGCAAATACAGAGGACCAGTCAGGATGCTTCTGCAGTGGTCAGGGTGAGGAGTGATGGTGGAAGTGCAGGTGGGAACAGTGGGCAGGCTTGAGGTGTACCTTGGAGATTGAGCTGCCAAGAATTGCTGGTCAGTCAGACGAATGGGATGAGGGGAATGGAGAATCAAAGGTGACTTCTAGAATTCAGGCTACCATGAGCGCATGGTCACCAGAGCCATTCTCTACCACGTGGAAAACCATGGAGGAACAAGCTTGAGAAAATGACCAAAAGATTTTTTTCTGTACATGTTAGATTTGGATGTCTGAGGTCATCCAAGTGTGGAGAACAGTTCCCAGCTGTGAATACCACTCTGAGGTAGAGTAGTTTTCTGGGTTCTAAGAATTTGAAGATCATCAGCCTATAGCTGATTTGAAAGCCACTGGTGGTGCAGTGGTTATGCATTTGGCTGCTACCAAAAGGTCTGCAGTTTGAATCTACCAGTCGCTCCTTGGAAACCCTGTGGGGAAGCTCTACTCTGTCCTATAGGGTCCCTATGAGTGAGAATCCACTCAATAGCGACTTTTTTTTTTGTTTTGTTTTAATACTAAGCTCAGAAAAGTTGTGTGTCAGGGTTGTATTTTTTCACAATACTTATTCAAGCAGTTCGAATCTACCAGCCACTCCTTGGAAACCCTATGGGTCAATTCTACTCTGTCGTTTAGGGTCGCTATGAGATAGAATTGACCCAACAGCAATGGACTTAGAACTTGGACTTAGAGGAGCCCTTTCTTTGTCAAAGCTGAAAGTTTTACTTCATACTTTTTAAAAACTGCCATGTCTCATGTTACGTGGCTACCCTTACAGGAGCATTTTTGGTGCTAACTTGACTTGTCCTTGGTGAAGGGCTCTGTATTCATTTTCTAGGGCTGCCATAGTAAATCACCAAAAACTCAGTGTCTTTAAAAAAATGTATAATCCATATAGTCCAAGAAGCTGGACTATATGAAGAAGGAGGGGCACCAGGATTGGAGGAAGACTCATTAACAGCCTAGACATGCAGATGACACAACCTTGCTTACTGAAAGTGAAGAGGACTTGAAGCACTTACTGATGAGGATCAAAGACTTCAGCCTTCAGTATGGATTACACTTCAACATAAAGAAAACAAAAATCCTCACAACTGGAACAATAAAAAAATCACAATAAAGAGAGAAAATACTGAAGTCGCCAAGGATTTCATTTTACTTGGATCCACAATCAACACCCATGGAAGCAGACTTCGAGAAATCAAATGACATATTTTATTGGGCAAATCTGCTACAAAAGACCTCTTTAAAGTGTTAAAAATCGAAGATGTCACTTTGAGGACTAAGGTGTGCCTGAACCAAGCCATGATATTTTCAGTCGCCTCATGTGCAGCTAAAGGTGGACAATGAATAAGGGAGACAAAAGAACTGAAACTTGAATTATGTTGTTGGTGAAGAATAATGAATATACCATGGACTGCTAGAAGAATGAACACACCTGTCTTGGAAGAAGTACAGCCAGAATGCTCCTTAGAAAGGTGGGTGGCAAGACTTGGTCTCACGTACTCTGGACATATTATCAGGAGGAATCAGTCCCTGGAAAAAGACATCGTGCTTGGTAAAGTAGAGGGTCAGTGAAAAAGACAAAGATCCTCAATGAGACAGATTGAGACAGTGGCTGCAACAGTGGGCTCAGACACAGCAATGAGAAAGGCCCAGGGCTGGGCACTGTTCCGTTCTGTTGTACACAGGGTCGCTATGAGTTGGAACTGCCCAACAGCACCTAACAACAACATCGTAAACTCACTAGATCTCCTGGGGATAGAATGTCATATTCACTGTGGAGTAGATAGTTTGTCTGTTTGTTTACCATATTTACTAATACTATGATTTACATTTGATAACTTCCACAATCTGTTGGATCGCTTTTCTTTGGAATGGACACAAACATGCATCTCTTGCAGTCTGTTGGCCAGGTACCTAGCTTCCAAATTTCTTTGCATAGTGGAGTGGGCATGTACAGGGCTGCATCTGTTTGTTGAAACAACTTAGTGGGTATTCTGTCAGCTCCTGGAGCCTTGTTTTTTGCCAGTGCCTTCAATGTAGCTTGGACTTCTTCCTTCACTACTACCAGTTCTTCATCATATGCCACCTCATGAAGCAACTGAGAGTCGACCATTTCTTTTGGTACTGTGACTCTGTGTATTCTTTGCATCTTTTGTGTGTGTGTGCTTTAAGTGAAACTTTACAAATCAAGTCAATCTCTCATACAAAAATTTGTATACAGCTTGCTATGTACTCCTAGTTCCTCTCCCACTAATGAGACAGCACACTCCTTCTCTCAGCCCTGTATTCCCCGTGTCCATTCAGCCACTTTCTGTCCCTCTCTGCCTTCTCATCTCCCCTCCAAACGGGAGCTGCCCACATAGTCTTATGTGTCCACTTGAGACCAGAAGGTCACTCCTCACCACTATCATATTCTATCCTATAATCCAGTCCAATCCCTGTCTGAAGAGTTGGCTTTGGGAATGGTTCCAGTCTTGGGCCAACAGAAGGTCTGGGGACCATGACCTCCAGGGTTCCTCTAGTCTCAGTCAGATCATTAAGTCTGATTTTTTTATGGGACTTTGAGGTCTGCATCTCACTGCTCTCGTGCTCCGTCAGGGATGCTCTGTTTCGTTCCCTGTCGGGGCAGTCTTCGGTTGTAGACGGGCACCATCTAGTTCTTCCGGTCTCAGGCTGATGTAGTCTTGGATTTACGTGGCCATTTCTGTCTTTTGGACTCATAATTACCTTGTATCTTTGGTGTTCTTCATTCTCCTTTGCTCCAGCTGGGTTGAGACCAATGGATGCATCTTAGATGGCTGCTCGATAGTGTTTTTAAGACTGCAGACGCCACTCACCAAAGTGGGATGCAGAATGTTTTCTTAATAGATTTTATTATGTCAATTGACCTAGATGTCCCCTGAAAACATGGTCCCCCAACTGCTGCCCCTGCTACTCTGGCCTTTGGAGCATTTGGTTTATTCAGGAAACTGCTTTTGGTTTAGTCCATTTATGCTGACCTCTCCTTTATTGTATGTTGTCTTTCGCTTCACCTAAAATAGTTCTTGTCTACTATCTAATTTGCAAATATCCTTCTCCCTCCCTTTCTCCCCACCCTCATAACCATCAAAGAATATTTTCTTCTCTGTTTAAACTATTTCTTGAGTTCTTATAATAGTGGTCTCATACAATATTTGTCCTTTTGCAACTGACTAATTTCACTCAGCATAATGCCCTCCAGATTCCTCCAAGCTATGAAATATTTCACGGATTCATCATTGTTCTTGATCTGTGTGAAGTATTCCATCGTGTGAATGCACCACAATTTATTTATCCATTCATCTGTTGATGGGCACCTTGGTTACTTCCATCTTTCTGCTATTGTAAACAGTGCTGCAATGAACATGGTTGTGCATATATCTGTTCATATACAGGCTCTTATTTCTCTAAGATATATTCCAAGGAGTGGGATTGCCGTATCCTATGGTAGTTCTATTTCTACCTTTTTAAGGAAGTGCCAGATTGATTTTCAAAGTGGCTGCACCATTTTAAATTCCCACCAGCAGTGAATAACTGTTCCAGTCTCTCTACAACCTCTCCAACATTTATTATTTTGTGATTTGGGATTAATGGCAGCCTTGTTGGAGTGAGATGGTATCTCATTGTAGTTTTGATTTACATTTCTCTAATGGCTAATGATTGTGAGCATTTCCTCATGTATCTGTTACCTGCCTGAATGTCTTCTTTGTTGAAGTGCCTATTCCTATCCTTTGCCCATTTTTTAAATGGATTATTTGTCTTTTTGTTATTGAGTTTTTGCAATATCATGTAGATTTTAGAGTTCAGATGCTGATCAGAAATGTTATAGCTACAAACTGTTTCCCAGTCTGTAGGCAATCAGTTTACTCTCCTGGTGAAGACTTTGGATGAGCATAAGTGTTTGATTTTTAGGAGTTATCTAATTTCTCTTTGGGTACTTGTACATTGTTAGTAATGTTTTTGTTACAATCCCACCCTAATCCCCTTTAACATAAAATTACAATCACAAAATGGAGGACAGCTACAGAACACTGGGAATCATGGCCTAACCAACTGGATACACACATTTTTCGGGGGGGGACATAATACAATCCATGACATCCACCTTTTAGTATATTTTGGGGACTGGCTCTTTTAGTCAGAAACAGGTTGAATAAAAGTGCTTACTTACCAGTAGTTTCCCAGCAGTGTTGGTGACGGATCCCCAGTTGGATACACACAATCACACTGACTGCATTTGCGGTGCCTCAGGAAGTCCCACTTGCCTTCATAACACTGATCTCTAGAACAAAACACAGCTCTGTAAGCAAGTCAGTTAAAAATAAAGGCATTGGATATTGAACATCACTAAAGACATAAGTGCATATTGGTTCTGTGCTGGTTGCCAGAATCTAATTCTCTTAATTAATTCATATTTTTTGTAGATATTTTTCTTGCTCCATATACCCAGAGCTCTGTGTACATATAATGAACATTCTACACGTAGTTTTCTCACAAATATTACCCAATGTCATTCATTTTTTTGACCATTCACTCAATGTTCAAGAATAAATTGAAGTATAGGAAATATTCTTACGGTTATTTAACTCTAAGGATGAAGAAATTGCATAGTGGGTCTTGGCTCACTCTAGAAATTCTCTACCTGATGCAGTTCCACACAGCAACACGGACCTTCATCTCAGCACAGGAAGAAAGACAGCTTTGTCTCAATATTTGCAAGTGCTCTTCACCTTCTACTAGGGTAAAAATTCTTCAGCCTGCCAAGAGCATTGTTCAAGAATTGGCTCCAAATCTCTCCTTGAAAATTACAGTGAAAAATCTTATAAAAATGTTAAGTCTTATTATTAGGCAAACCACTATTTCATCAAATCATCGTCTCTATATAAATTTTTCACCACTATGTTTTTTTTTTATGTGGCTTAAGACAACAATCAGGTGTGTAATAATGTGTATATCATTACATTTCAAATTATAAAGTGATGTTCCAATGGTTTAAAGAGTTGGAGGGACTATTGTGGCTACAGAATACTGAATCAAAAAATATTTTGACATGAAAGTTTCAACAACAAATATGTTCCATAACTGTAGGTGTACTTGTAGGTAAATGTTTAATGTAATAATTCGGATGGTTAAAAAAGACAAAAACAAATAAAAACACATTAAACAGCAGAATAAGTCAATAGATATCTATTGTCATGACAGATACAAACAGAAAACAAAGAATAAAAAATAAGTGCAGCAGAGGTTACCAGCGTTATGTAAAAGAGAGGAGCATCTTGACACCGAAATAAAATAGCTAGATGCTTCAAAATGTGCATCCAGCAGCTTTTCCCTTTAGCAGGTGTTGCAATTTCTGATTTATTGGAATTAAATTAGTTGTCCATGTCATTCACGTATTATTTTAATGCAATAAATCATTTTACAAGTCCCGTGCTGTAAAAAAAATGCTTAAATCATTACATAAACATAGCTTTGCTCACAACTCTTCCCATTCTGAATGCATTACTTTTCCCTTTACCACTTCCTAAATAGCTGTGAAAATCTTCACAGTGCTGTAAACCCAAGTTCTAGTCCCACCACCATTTTATGTGATACTGATCACTGTGTGTCCCTGTGAAGTCTTTTTTTTTTTTTTAACATCCTATATATATATATTTTTTATAGCACTATGGTCACTATTGTCGACTCAACATGTTTACTGCCTTATTGCGCTCTTTACCTGTTGTTGAAGCCTTGTTATTTACTTTTAAATGTCTTTCTTATTTCTCTACCTTAACACTTAAAACAGTGTTTCATTTTATTTGCTGTTGTTTTTTTCTTTTATTATATTCTTGTCCACTCAGAGTTCAGGTATGATTAAAAAGTAATTACATTTTTGTGGAGACAGAATGGGATTTAGAATCAAGTTTCAATTACCTGGGTTTTACTTCCTTCATTGACTAGCTGTATATCGGCAATACTTACTGACTATAAAACTTAATTTCAACATTTGTAAAACAGGTTACAATCTATCTATGCTTTTTTTAGATATATACATTTCTTTTTAATTTCAAAATATAAATTCACCAAAAATGATGTTAACATTTAGATTTTTCTTGTGTTAAAAAAAACTAAACCAAACCTGTTGTCATCAAGTTGATTCCAACTCATACCGACTCTGTAGGACAGAGGAGAGCTGCCCCATAAGGGCTTCCAAGGAGTGGCTGGTGGATTTGAACTGTCGGCCTTTTGGTTAGCAGCCAGGTTGGAATCCGCTACATCACCAGGATTCCTTTCTTGTAATAAGTCAGATAAATTGATAAGCTTATATTCCAGCTATGTATTTAGTGCATGAAATATGTCAAAGAGAATTATGTAATGTTTAAAATTTTAAATGTAAATTGATCAAAAATTATAATAAATTCCAAATAAGTAAGATAAAATGATTAGCTCCAGTTCTCAGTAGGGGTTTAAATGCCTTTGAGACCAGTTGGTGCTCCTGTTTTCACCCATTCTCAATGGCACAAACTCAGCATCAGTCTCTGAATAGTGATTATGATACTAACACGGTAGACAGTCAGGAGTGGTTGGGCTACTATTTTCACATGTTTTGCTGGCTAATAGATTTAAATTATCTTTACTGTCTAATATTTCTTATCTTTTACTTTTGGAGAACGAAGTCAATTGTTCATGTCGTATTATGTATGGTACAGCCCAGAGTGTTTGTAGTGTTCAATACTTTAAATTTCTCACCACTTTCATCATTACTTTTTTGTATAGGAAACTCAGGAATCAAATAGGTATTTTATACTGTCCAGCAATGCTTACATTGTAAGTATAAAGTGGGAGCCATTATAACGTTAAGGGAAATATCATTGATACAATGTTGGCTTTTTAATTAGGCAGATTTGTATTTGTAATCCCACTCTGCCCTTAATTGGCTGATGACTTTAAGTATGCTTCTTTACTTTCCGTAGCCTTGATTTACTCACCCACAAAATGGGATGATGACCCTCATCTGGAAAGAATATACATATATATATATATATATATATATATATATATACACACGTATGAAACTTACTTCTGACAATGGATGAAACAAAGCCAATACTAACAAATATTGCTATTTCTTCTACCTGCCTTCTTTACTCACTCCAGGCTTCTAGACAGTTTGCTCAGATACGTTTCCTTCCTTCCCGTCTTCTTTCTTTCTATGCTACCTCTTTTTGTTTCCCTTTCAGTTTCATTGTGAATTCACAAACGCTAGGTTGAATTTCAGTGTTTATATGCTATTGGGGGTATGCATCTAAGTAAGCAATTTACCTTCCTGAAATTAAAATATAGATAATTCCTGCACTGCCTGCCTCACATGGCATGCGAAAGTTATTTAAAATAGTAAGAAAATATAAATATGTTACTTATTATCTATTGAATCCATACATCAGTCTAGATAATTTAACTGTCATGTTGAAGTGATAAATTTATAAATATAGATATTAATATTTTGTTATTAATGTAAGAAGAGTAAGTTGGAAACCTAATATGAAGAGCAGGTGAGGATTTCAAAAGGACTGGTTCTCAGAAGAGTAGGACTAGAACAGTAATAATCAAACAAAATGTAAAATATGTTCATAGCAGGAACATACAGAAGGTTGCTTCTACAATGGTGTTTAAAATAGAATAATGTATATTTGATTAGACGATCATTTATGGGAATAAAAAGATTAAGAAAATTTATCCTTACCTGCAAAATCTTAGAACCAAAAAACCAAACCAAACCCAGTGCCGTCGAGGTGATTCCTACTCATGGCGACCCTATAGGACAGAGTAGAACTGCCCCATAGAGTTTCCAAGGAGCGCCTGGCAGATTCAAACTGCTGACCCTTTGGTTAGCAGCTGTAGCACTTAACCACTATGTCACCAGAGTTTCCACAAAATCTTAGAAGCAACAACATATTCATCATATTTCATCCAGAACATTCCGGACGTCCTGCAGTCATGCATTTGAACTCATTTGTGCAGAAACATTCATTTTTATAGCTACTTACCTTCCTGGTGGTTACATCATTGGCTCCTAAAGACCAGAAAAAGAACCAAATGCAATTTGGCTGTCTTGACTGGGTCCCAAAGAAGACTCTTAAAGTTAAACAAATGAACAGAAATATCTTAAACAAGCAATATCTTCTAGGTGCAACTGCTTGTGTGTGGCACGAGGAAAATAAACACTAATCAAGGTAACTTAATTCTCAGTGAAATGAAACCTCATATGGAAACATGGGAATTTTACTCTTCCTTGATAATTACATCATCTAGAATCATCTCATGTGAGATTTTTATCATAAAGGAAGGGTTCATGGAAAGGAGATGCCTGACTGGAGCCCGCTGTGGATTATTCTTAATTGCCTCTCCACTCTCACATTTCCAAAAGGAAGGAGGATATCAGGGCTTAATATGACTCAAGTAAAGCATGAGAAAATGGAATATGTTTACAAATGTCAACACAACTATCTGTAAAATAATTCGATATTTATTAAATCTTTTTGTGAGAAATGAAGTGGCTCTAATCAGACTTAAATAAATGGGTTGACTAATTTTTTTTTTGTTAATATTTGAATGTACCATGCAACTAGGTTGATGGAAGTTGTATATAAAAGTTATCCAAATCACTCAGTAGGATGATTTCGAAGAATCTGAAAAAAGTTAGGAAAATAAATTTGAAATACTGTGGCACTATGAGTCAACCAGAATTACAGAGCGTTCAGTAAATTGGAGTAAAAAAGAACTGAAGGTATCATTTTCAAATTGATTGTTGTTGTTAGGTGCCATCAAGTCTGTTCTGACTCATAGCCAACCTATGTATCACAGAACAAAACACTGCCTGGTCCTGTACCATTCTTAAAATCGTTACTATCCTGGAGCCCATTGTCGCACCCACTGTGTCAATCTCTCTCTTTGAGGGTCTTCCTTTTTTTCCGCTGATCCTGTACTTTACCAAGCATGATGTCCTTCTCCAGGAACTGATCTTTCCTAACAACATGTCCAACGTATGTAAGACACACTCTCGCCATCCTTGCTTCTAAGGAGCATTCTGGTTGTACTTCTTCCAAGACAGATTTGTTCCTTCTCTTGGCAGTGCATTCAATATTCTTTGCCAACGCCACAATTCAAAGGCGTCAATTCTTTTTTGGTCTTCCTTATTCATTGTCCAGTTTTCACATGCATATTGGGCGATTGAAAACACAATGCCTTGGGTCAGGCACACCTTAGTCTTCAAGGTGACATATTTGCTTTTCAACACTTTAAAGAAGTCCTTTGCAGCAGATTTGCCCAATGCAATGCGTCTTTTGATTTCTTTCTTTTTTTTTTTTAATTTTTGTTGTGCTTTAAGCGAAAGTTTACAAATCAAGTCAGTCTCTCACACAAAAACTTATATACACCTTGTTACATACTCCCAATTGCTCTTCCCCTAATGAGACAGCCTACTCCCTCCCTCCACTCTCTCTTTTCATGTCCATTCCTCCAGCTTCTAACCCTCTCTACCCTCTCCTCTTCCCTCCAGACAGGAGATGCCAGCATAGTCTCAAGTGTCCACCTGATCCAAGAAACTCACTCCTCACCAGCATCCCTCTCCAACCTATTGTCCAGTCCAATCCCTGTCTGAAGAGTTGGTTCCTGTCCTGGGCCAACAGAAGGTCTGGGGGCCATGACCACCAGGGTCCTTCTAGTCTCAGTCAGACCATTAAGTCTGGTCTTTTTACGAGAATTTGGAGTCTGCATCCCACTGCTCTCCTGCTCCCTCAGGGGTTCTCTGTGTTCCCTGTCAGGGCAGTCATCAGTTGTAGCTGGGCACCATCTAGTTCTTCTGGTCTCAGGCTGATGTAGTCTCTGGTTTATGTGGCCCTTTCTGTCTCTTGGGCTCTTAATGACCTTGTGTCCTTGGTGTTCTACATTCTCCTTTGATCCAGGTGGACTGAGACCAATTGATGCATCTTAGATGGCCGCTTGCTAGGGCCGAAGACTCCAGATGCCAATCTCCAAAGTGGGATGCAGAATGTTTTCTTAATAGATTTTATTATGCCAATTGACTTAGATGTCCCTTGAAACCATGGTCCCCAAACCCCTGCCCTGGCTACTCTGGCTTTCGAAGCGTTCAGTTTATTCAGGAAACTTCTTTGCTTTTGGTTTAGTCCAGTTGTGCTGACCTCCCCTGTATTGTGTGTTGTCTTTCCCATCACCTAAAGTAGTTCTTATCTACTACCTAATTAGTGAATATCCCTCTCCTTCCCTCCCTCCCTCCTTCCCTCCCTCCCATCTCTCTTAACCATCAAAGAATATTTTCTTCTCTGTTTAAACTATTTCTTAGTTCTTATAGTAGTGGTCTTATACAATACTTATTCTGTTGTAACTAATTTCACTCAACATAATGCCTTCCAGGTTCCTCCATGTTGTGAAATGTTTCACAGATTCATCACTGTTCTTTATCAATGCGCAGTATTCTGTCATGTGAATATACCATAGTTTATTTATTCATTCATTCATTGATGGGCACCTTGGTTGCTTCCATCTTTTTGCTATTCTAAACAGTGCTGCAATGAACATAAGGGTGCATATATCTGTTCCTGTAAAAGTTCTTATTTCTCTAGGGTATATTCCAAGGAGTGGGATTGCTGGATCTTATGGTAGTTCTATTTGTAGCTTTTTAAGGAAGCGCCAAATTGATTTCAAAAGTGGTTGTACCATTTTACATTCCCACCAACCGTGTGTAAGTGTTCCAATCTCTCCACAACTTCCCCAACATTTCTTGTTTTGTGTTTTTTGGATTAATGCCAGCCTTGTTGGAGTGAGATGAAATGTCATTGTAGTTTTGATCTGCATTTCTCTAATGGCTAACGACCATGAACGTTTCTTCATGTATCTGTTAGCTACCTGAATGTCTTCTTTAGTGAGGTGTCTGTTCATATCTTTTGACAATTTTTTAATTGTGTTATTTGTCTTTTTGTAGTTGAATTTTTGCAGTATCATGTAGATTCTAGGGATCAGGCACTGATTGGAAATGTCATACCTAAAAACTTTTCCTCAGTCTGGGTAATCTTTTAACTCTTTTGGTGAAGTTTTTGGATGAGCATAGGTGTTTGATTTTTAGGAGCTCCCAGTTACCTGGTTTTTCTTCTGCATTATTAATAATGTTTCATATACGCTTTATGCCATGTATTAGGGCTCCGAACAGTGTCCCTATTTTTTCTTCCATGATCTTTATCATTTTAGATTTTATATTTAGGTCTTTGATCCATTTTGAGTTTGTTTTTGTGCATGGGGTGAGGTATGGGTCTTGTTTGATTTTTTTGCAGATGGATATCCAGTTATGCCAGCATCATTTGTTAAAAAAAACTGTCTTTTCCCTATTTAACTGTTTTGGTGCCTTAGTCCAATATCAACTGCTCATATGTGGATGGATTTATGTCTGGATTCTCAAATCTGTTCCAGTGGTCTATGAATCTGTTGTTGTAGGAGTACCAGGCTGTTTTGACTACTGTGGCAGTATAATATGTTCTAAAATCAGGTAGAGTGAGGCCTCCCACTTTATTCTTCTTTTCCAGTAATGCTTTACTTATCATTAAAAAATGTCATTGGACTCATTAGACATGGATTGGACTGGACAATGGATTGGAGAGACAGATGATGAGGAGTGAGCTACTTGTATCAGGTGGACACCTGAGACTATGTTGGCATCTCCTGTTTGGAGGGAAGATGGGACGGTTAGAAGCTTACAAAATGGTCACAAAAAAAGAGACTGGAAGGAGGGAGCGGGCTGTCTCATTGTGTAGTAAGGCGTATATTATAAGTTTATATGTGAGAGACTGACTTGATTTGTAAACTTTCACTTAAAGCACAATACAAATTATTTTTAAAAAGTTGGAATTTGGCTCAGAATTGCATTAAATCTATAGATTGCCTTTGGTAGAATAGACATTTTTATAATGTTAAGTCTTCCTATCCATGAGCCACGTATGTTTTTCCACATAGGTAGGTCTCTTTTGGTTTCTTGCAGTAGTGTCTTCTAGTTTTCTATGTTTAGGTATTTTACATCTCTGGTAAGATGTATTCCTAAGTATTTTATCTTCTTGGGGGCTATTGTAAATGGTATTGATTTGGTGATTTCCTCTTCGATGTTCTTTTTGTTGGTGTAGAGGAATCCAACTGATTTTTGTATGTTTGTCTTGTATCCTGATACTCTGCTGAACTCTTCTATTAGTTTCAGTAGTTTTCTGGAGGATTCCTTAGGGTTTTCTGTGTATAAGATCATGTCATCTGCAAATAGAGATACTTTTACTTTTTCCTTGCCAATCTGGATGCCCTTTATGTCTTTATCTAGCCTAATTGCTATGGGTAGGACCTCCAGCACAGTGTTCAATAAGAGTGGTGATAAAGGGCATCCTTGTCTGGTTCCCTATCTCAAGGGGAATACTTTCAGGCTCTCTCCATTTAGGATGATGTTGGCTATCGGTTTTGTATCAATGCCCTTTATTATGTTGAGGAATTTTCCTTGTATTCCTATTTTGCTGAGAGTTTTTGTCATGAATGGTGTTGAACTTTGTCAAATGCCTTTTCTGCATCAATTGATGAAATCATGTGATTCTTGTCTTTTGTTTTATTTATATGATGGATTACATTAATGGTTTTTCTAATGTTGAAACATTCCTGTATATGTGGTATGAATCCCACTTGGTCATGGTGAATTATTTTTTTTTGATATGTTGTTGAACTCTGTTGGCTAGAGTTTTGTTGAGGATTTTGGCATCTAAGTTCATGAGGGATATAGGTCTGTAATTTTTTGTGTGTGTGTGATGTCTTTACGTGGTTTTGGTATCAGGGATATGGTGGCTTCATAGAATGAGTTTGGGAGTATTCTGTCCTTTTCTGTTTTCTGAAATACCTGTAGTAGTAGTGGTGTTATCCCTTCTCTGAAAGTTTGGTAGAACTCTTCAGTGAAACTGTCCAGGCCAGAGCTTTTTTGGGGGGGGGCAGTTTTTTGATTACCCTTTTCGCTTCTTCTTTTGTTATGGCTCTATTTAGTTGTACTACCTCTGTTTGTGTTAGTTTAAGTAGGTAATGTGTTTCTAGGAATTCATCCATTTCTTCTAGGTTTTCAAATTGTTAGAGTACAATTTTTCAGAGTAATCTGATATGATTCTTTTAATTTCAGTTGGGTGTGTTGTAATATCGCCCATCTCATTTCTTATTCGGGTTATTTGGTTCCTCTCCTGTTTTTCTTTTGTCAGTTTGGCCAGTAGTTTATCAATTTTGTTGATTTTTTTCAAAAAAACTAGCTTTTGGTCCTATTAATTCTTTCTATTGTTTTTCTGTTTTCTATTTCATTTAGTTCTGCTCTAATTTTTATTATTTAGTGTCTGTGAGTTTTTTTTTTGTTGTTGTTGCTCTGTTTCTATTTCTTCAAGTTGTAGAGATAATTCTTTCATTTTGGCCATTTTTTCTTTTTGTATGTGTGCATTTATTGATATAAATTGGCCTCTGAGCACCGCTTTTGCTGTGTCCCAAAGGTTCTGTTAGAAAGTGTTTTCATCTTATTGGATTCTATGAATTTCTTTATTCCATCCTTATTTTTTTTTTTTTTAATGTCTTCTATAATCCAATCTTTTTTGAGCAGGGTATTGTTTAGTTAGTGTTTGATTTCTTTTTCCTGCTTTTCCTGTTATTGATTTCCACTTTTATGGCCTTCTGGTCAGAGAAAATGCTTTGTAATATTTCGGTGTTTTGGATTGTGCTAAGGCTTGCTTTATGACCTAATATGTGGTCTATTCTATAGAATGTTCCATGTGCACTAGAAAAGAAAGTTTAGTTGGTTGCTGTTGGGTGGAGTGTTCTGTATATGTCTATGAGGTCGTGTTAGTTGATTGTGGCATTTAGATCTTCCGTGTCTTTACTGAGCTTCTTTCTGGATATCCTGTTCTTCAGCGAAAGTGGTGTGTTGAAGTATCCCAGTATTATTGTGGAGCTATCTATCTCACTATTCAATGCTGATAGAGTTTGTTTTATGTATCTTGCAGCCCTGTCATTGGGTGTGTAAGTATTTAATATGGTTATAGCTTCTTGGTGTATTGTCCCTTTAATCATTATATAGTG